>NC_043708.1:81429843-81469767 GCF_006229205.1 Suricata suricatta | reverse complement strand
CGTCCGGTCCTGGCTGCGGGTGTTCAGCGCCGCGTACTTCGGTTTGTTTTCTGCACTGTTTTTTGATAAACGCCCACACCGGCGTGAAACTCTCCAAGAGTTCCTCTTTTAAAAAGCCCTTTCTTTTTTAGTTCAAGACTGAAGCTCGAGGAAGTCTCCACTTGGTTGAAATTGGGGCAGAATTTCCCAAACTTCCCTTCGGGGGAAAATAACGGCGGACGAGATGAAATTCTCAGCGTATGTGCCGCCATTTATTTGAAGTTTCTTATTTTGCCTTAAAAGTGAGGAGTTTTGCATATTATTTTTATGACATTGTTTTCTTGAAAATGTTTAAGCCACCGGGTAAATTAGTACACCCACTTCGGTGAACTAGGTTTTTTTTCTAGTGGCTTCAATGCCTTTTCACCCCATTCCCACGCTTTGTTGCTTTGGAACAGAATCTCTTTGAGATACGGAAGAACCGAATTCTGACCACTGTCACTTAGTACCTAAACTACGTTTAAGCTTTAAGGTTTTGACAACTTAGCATGAGCCCAAGCCTCTAATCTTGTTGAGTAGTTTTCATGATTGACTTGCCCTTGTCTGATCTACTGTTGGCGGTCTTCAATTGCATTGACTTGGCGGCTGGATTGGTCATGCATAAAAATTGTAATAGTTCTAAGTCACTTACGCTTTGGTTAGTAAAACTGTCTAATTCTGGAAATGTTGCTAATGTAGAAGAGGCCAAGAGAAGTTAGATCCCAGATATTTCTGAGTTAGCAGTTTATGGCAACGTGTATGGCAAGTATTTTGCCAATATCAGTTTCTTTCGTTTGTTCTTTAAGGGTTTTTTGGTTGGTTGGTTGGTTAGTGTTAAAAAGATATATGTATGTGCCATTTAAAAGCCTTTAAATGTTCTGCTTGTTCCATTTAACTAAGGGATGAAAGATGGTATTACCTCATTGTATAGACTGACAACTCAAACCTACCTTGTCTGAAGTTTTACAGTTTTCACTTTCTCATGTGTAAATTAGAGTTGGTGTTTGCAGTGGTCGTTTTCCCATTATCATTCTAAAAAGGTGAGTGAGCAAAACTGAATTACTCTCCTGTTTTCCAGGGATGGGAAAAGTGAAAATAACCACATTCCCCCAAAATATTTTTAAAATCATAGATCTCTTTTATTTTCAAGTGATTGGACACTTAAAGAAGATTATTTGAAGACTGCTTTTGGAATCAAATAGTATGGATCCCAGCACCGATTACCATTTCCTCAATCAGATTTTGTGGAGAAGGGTGAAACTCACATTAGTTTGTGGCACCTTTGAGGGAGTACTCCAGCATGTGGACCCTAACAAGATTGTTGTCCTGAAGAAAGGTCTCATTTTATTTCTCATTATCTTCTGCTTTTTAAGAGATTAATAGCTAAGTTTGGGTGATGGCTCTGGGCTTCATTAGCACCTGGGAAGGAGGCATTCCAATTCTAGGGAAAAGGTAGGAGGATGATTAGAATGCTATTTTCCCTGACAGGTAACATGGCTGTATATGCTGACCTGTCCCCACTTCTATACTTTTATTGATTTCTGTGATAGTAGAAATTTTCAATGTGTAGATTTTTTTTTCATTGAGTACTTTTGAATTTCTTGCCATAGGTATCTTGAAATTAAAAATCATCACTCTAGGGGCGTCTGGGTGGCTCAGGTGGTTGGGCTTCAGACTTCACCTCAGGTCATGATCTCATGGTTCATGGGTTCGAGCCCCGCATTGGGCTCTGTGCTGACAGCTAGCTCAGAGCCTGGAGCCTGTCTTCAAATTCTTTGTCTTCCTCTCTGTGACCCACCCCTGCTCATGCTGTCTCTCTTTCTCTCTCTCTCAAAAATAAAACATTAAAAAAAATTAAAAGTCATCACTCTATTAGATAGAATTCTTTTTGGCTTCAACAGACAAATTCACAAAGACGAAGATAGAATTACTTTTGGCTTCAACAGAAAATTCACAAATTAATTTTTCTCATGCAAAACAAGTGCAGAGATAGGCTGCTGAGGAATAGTGCAGTGGATCAAAGATGCCAGGAGAGACCAGGTGCCTTGTGCTTTTGCCACCTCAGTGATCATTTGTCATCATCATGGTCACATCATGGTCTATACCTCCCAGCTTCATTTCTGTTCATTTTAAGGGATGCAACTCAGGAACAGCCCAATGGAAGAGATGCATAGACAAAGTTCTGTGGGAAGGGGCACAATTTCCATGCCCTCTCTGCAAGTACCACCCCTTAGTTCCTACATGTGTTCACCTTAAAGTTCCAATATATAGTTTTTATTCAGCTAGAATATTGCCTTGCTAGGGTAGTTGTTTACCTTTTATAAGTTTCAAGTTCACAATTGAAGCCTGTGTAGATGGCATTTGAGAGATTAGTGTTATTCTCAAGCCATATTATAAGTTAAAATAGACTTTTGTGTACTAGGGTGGGACTATACCAGACTTTTGCAATATAGTAACTCAGTAATCATTTGTTTTTTAATTTATTTTACGTAGGCTGCATACCTAACATGGGGCTTCTACTCATGACCAAGAGAGAGAGAGTTGTGTGCTTTTCCACCTAGCCTAGCCAGGTGCTCCTCAGTTATCATTTATTGATAGTTTGATATTGCAAGTGCTACGATGGGTACCAGGGATATAGATAAGGGTTACATGGTCACGTTCCTCAAAAAGCTTAGTCTAGTTAAGGAGACAGATGAGCAAATAGAAAGCTATAATGCAGTGGGATATCCTCTTCTGATAGAGGGATGCACAAGATGCCATGGAAACACAAAAGGTTCAGTTAATCTTTTTTAAGTTTATTTATTTTGAAAGAGTAAGAGCTTGTGGGGGGCGGGGGCAGAGAAAGAGGGAGAGAGGGAACCTAAGCAGCTTCATGCTGTCAGCCCAGACCCCAATGCAGGGCTTGCACCCACGAACCATGAGATCATGACCTCAGCTAAAATCAAGAGTCAGATGCTCAGTCAACCACCCAGGTGCCCCAAAGCTTCAGTTAATTTAGATCTGGGAGTGGTAGGGTTAGGATAGTGGGGAAGGTGTCCCAAAGGTGAGTAGGATTTAACTAGTTGGGAAAAGAGTGGAAGGTGTGGCAAGCCAGTCATTGTCAAACTATCTGTGTATCAGAAACACCTGGAAGACTTGTTAAAACACAGACTCCTGCCCACCTCCACAAGAGATTCTGATTCTTAAGGTTTGATGTGGGGGCCAAGAATTTGTGTTTCTAACAGATTTCCTGGTGACGCTGATGCTCAATTGGAGAACCACACTTTGAGAGAACCATAGTTTTATGCAGAAGTAGCAACATGTACAAAAAACATAGAGACATGAAAACTTGGCGCATTCAGGAAACCTAAGTGAATTTCAGTATGAGGATGTGGTGAGACTGAAGGCTGGAGAATTAGACATGGGACTGATCAGAAGGCCCTAACATAATATAGCATTTGGACGCTTCTGAAAACAATGAGGAATAATTTGGCAGACTTTTTTAAATTTTAAGTAGGCTCTAAGCCCAACATGGGGCCTAAACTCACAACCCTAAGATGACGAATGGCATGCTCTACCTTGCTACCGAGTTAGCAAGATGCCCCATAGTTTGAAAGATTTTTAAGTGAGATGTATCGAAGTTTTCAAGCTTGATGCCTGAAATTTTTATTGCTGTGTTAGTTGGGAACCATGCTCAACTGCTAAAAACAAATTCAATCCAGTGGCTCAAATCAGGAGTTTATTCTCTTCTATAAAAGAAGACAGGCATTTCAGGGCTACTGTGATTCTCCCCAGTTGAGGGAAATCCAGATTTTTCATGTTTCTGCTCTACCATCTTTTTTTTTTAATTTTTTTTTTTTTACTGTTTTTATTTATTTTTGAGAGAGAGACAGACAGACAGCGTGAGCAGCGGAGGGTCAGAGAGAGAGAGAGACACAGAATCTGAAGACAGGCCCCAGGCTCTGAGCTAGCTGTCAGCACAGAGCCCGACGCTGGGCTTGAATCCACCAACCGTGAGATCATGGTCTGAGCTGAAGG
Organism: Suricata suricatta; assembly: GCF_006229205.1. Taxonomy (NCBI): domain Eukaryota; kingdom Metazoa; phylum Chordata; class Mammalia; order Carnivora; family Herpestidae; genus Suricata; species Suricata suricatta. The sequence goes on along the minus strand of NC_043708.1, from coordinate 81,465,732 downwards.
AGGACACTTAACCGACTGAGCCACCCAGGCACCCCTCTGCTATACCATTTTTGCCCATGGCTTCAAACCTCAAGTTCATGTGATGGCTGGTAGAAGTTACAGGAGGAAGAGGACAGAGCTGTAGGGCAGTGTTCCTCCCAGCTGAGTCAGTCCCCTTAAAGAGATAACCTGGAGGTCCAAGAAACCACTGATGTCTGTGGGGAGACTAGGCAGTTTGCTAGCCTGAATAAATGGCATTGAATGGACAACAGTCACGATATGCCACATACTTGTTCAACAAAGCCTTCAGTCTAGATGAAATATAGACTTATATAGTCTTGAATTATACAGATTTTTATATAGTTGACATAGTATGTTAGGTATGTTATATGCTTCTCTTTAGTTAACACAATAACAAGAATTTGCTGGTGTTATTTGAGATTCCAATTTAATGGCTAAACATTTTAAAGCATAGTTTTAAAAAATATTTATTATAGGGGCACCTGGGTGGCTCAGTTGGTTAAGCATCTGACTTCAGCTCAGGTCATGAACTCATGGTTTGTGAGTTCAGGCCCTGCAATGGGCTCTGTGCTGGCAATGCAAAGTGTGCTTAGGATACTGTCTCCCTCTCTCTCTCTCTGCCCTGTGTATACACACACTCTCTCTCTCACTCTCTTTCTCTCTCAAAGATAAATATTTTTAAAAAATTAAATATTTAGTCTGTTATAATTATAAAATTTTTATTTGCTTATTATATAATTATACATTATAGCACATAAATTATAATTTAATATTTATCACTATATGTATATTAACCAATAAATATATAGATATACATAATACATGTATATGTGTATTAAATTTATCTATATATGTATATATAGACATATATATACACATTTTTTTAAGTAGGCTTCTCACCCAGCGGTGCCCAGTGTGAGGCTTGAACTCACAACGTGAGGTCAATAGTAAAACGCTTACTGACTAAGCCACCCAGGTGCCCCAATACTTGTCATAATTTATAATTATTTTCTTAGGAATAGTTCCTACAAGTGACATTACTAGGTGAAAATTGTACATACTTAAAGAATTTTTTGATGCATATTTTCAAATAGTTTTTCAAAAGGGTTGTTACTTTATACTTTACTACTAGCTATGTGTGAGTGATACTCAGTAAATAATCTAACATTGGATATATTTTTTTTAATTTTTTAAATGTTTTATTTATTTTTAATACAGAGAGAGACCGAGCAAGAGAGGGGGAGGGGCAGAGAGAGAAGGAGACACAGAACTGGAAGCAGGCTCCAGGCTCTGAGCTAGCTGTCAGCACAGAGCCTGATGCGGGGCTCGAACCCACGAACGTGAGATCTGACCTGAGCCGAAGCCGGAGGCTTAACCGACTAAGCCTCCCAGGCGCCCCTGGATATTTTTTTAAATGCTGATGTGTATCTTTTCTAAATTTTTGCTAGTTTGATAGGTAAAAAGTGATCTTTCATTTTGGCATGTGTATAAAAAATTCCTAAAGAAGTTGAACATATTTCTTGACCCTTGTTTACTAATTTTATGTACTATTTGAACAAAGCAGCGAGTATTTTCACTATGATAGCAGTTTGAAGGAAGGATTGAAGTAGGGAGAAACTATAGGCAGAGAGCATAGACAGAGAACTATTTTGACAATCAAAGGACCCAGTAATGGAAAAACGATGGTGGTCAGAGCTAAGGTTCAGCAAGGAAAGGAAAAGAGGGACGGATTCTAGAAATTCACAAGAAATGAGATAAGTGGGGCACCTGGGTGGCTCAGTCGGTTGAGCGTCCGACTTCGGCCCAGGTCATGATCTCACAGTTTGTGGGTTCGAGCCCCGCGTCAGGCTCTTTGCTGACAGCTAGCTCAGAGCCTGGAGCCTGCTTCCGGTTCTGTGCCTCCTTCTCTCTCTGCCCCGCCCCCTCTCATGCTCTGTCTCTCTCTGTATCAAAAGTAAATAAAACATTAAAAAAAAATTAAAAAAAAAAAAGAAATGAGATAAGTAACCTGGTAATCAATTAGATAATTAAAGAGCAATGGAAAATGACTCCTATGTTTATGACTCAGAAGATTACGTGTATAGTACTATTATTGATAGAAATGGGAGGAGCAAGTTTGTTGGTTATACTGGGAGAAGATAATGATTTCAGTTTAAGAATCTTAGAATACATCTTCTAGGAAATGTGAGTGGAACTGGGAGAAATAATCCATGCTGTAGAAATAGTCGTTGGGGGTCCCTGGCTGGCTCAACCGGAAGAGCAGGCAACTCTTGATCACGGGGTCATGTGTTTGAGCCTCATATTAGGTGTAGAGATTACTTAAATTTTTTAAAAAATGGTGTCAGATGTCAGAGGTGGTAAAGGCAGGTAAAGGGATTGGGAGGAGCAAATGAGGGATACAGTGTAACATTGGTTAGGAGTTGCATATTAAAATAACTGAAGCCCAGGTTTGAATCCTGACTCTGTCTTTTTTTCCCCCCAATATTTATTTATTTTTGAGAGACAGAGAGTGAGCAGGGGAAGGGCAGAGAGAGAGGGAGACACAGAATCTGAAGCAGGCTCCAGGCTCTGAGCTAGCTGTCAGCAGAGCCCGAAGCGAGGCTCAAACTCATGAACTGCGATCTGCGAGAACGTGACCTGAGCCGAAGTCAGCCACTGAGCCACCCAGGCACCCTGACTTGTCTTTTCTTACCACTATGACCTTAAACAAATTATTCAACTTTTCTGAGTCTCACATTCTTCTATAACGGAGAATAAAATGCCTCTCTCACTGTGTTACTGGAGGGTTAAATGTGGGCAAATAATTAGCATGGTGCCTAGCTGAGTATGCTCAGTATAGTAGCTCTAGGATATTAGTAGGAAAATAACTAAACTTGAAGTATGTCCTATAAGCCAAAGAAAAAAGAGAGAACAGTATTGTCAAAGCATACATGTGAGACAAGTGTGACAAGAATATAAACTTTCTTGGGATGATTTGAAAAATAGGCAGTTGGTGATTTTTGACCTCAGTAAGAATATATTCAGTGGAATAGTAAGGGTGAAACTCAATTATTTTGGATTGCTGAGCGATATGGAAATACACAGCTGCTGAGAGCACTTCAACCTAGAAAAGTAACACGAGGGACGCCTGGGTGATTCAGTCAGTTAAGAATCCAACTTCAGCTAAGGTCATCTCATTTGGGTTTGAGCCCCACATCAGGCTCTGTGGTGACAACTCAGAGCCTGTAGCCTGCTTCCAATCGTCTGTCTGTCTGTCTATCTGTCTCTCTCTCTCTCTCTCTCTCTCTCTCTGCCACTCCCCAACTGGTGCTAGTGCTCTCTCTCTCAAACATTAAAAATCATTTAGAAAAGTGATGCCATTTTGTAGACATGATATCTAAACTGCTCCTAACTCACTCACCTACTCACACAAGAGCCCTGTATTTGGGCTAGGAGTTGGATTATTGCTCTTACCAATACTTGTGAGCAGGTAGCATGACACGAAACAGGGTGTGGACTCTAGAAGTAGTCACCTGCCTTAAAATTTTTATCTAGAATTGAGTGGAGTAAAAAAATCAACAGAAATATAATAAATAGTCCTTAGCCTCAAGGGCCTTAGAATAATTTTGGAAGAAGTTTAAAATCACTCTCCTACCACTACCCTTTAAGTTCCTCTTGGACCATTCTGGAGTTCCCTCTGCTTCTTTTTTTTTTTTTTTTTTTTAGGTTTATTTATTTTGAGAGAAATTGTGTGAGTGGAGGAAGGATAGGGGAGAGAAAAAATCGCAAATAGGCTCCATGCTGCCAGGTGTGGACCCCAACACAGGGCTCGAAGTCACCAACCGTGAGATCATGTCCTGAGCCAAAGTCAAGCGTTAGTTGCTTAAGCGACTGAGCCACCCCCAACCTATTCTTTGTACTACTTGTTTCAAAGCTATAGCTTTGTAATTTTTATTCACTTTTCACTTCTTGGTGGAAAATAATTTGAGGATTTTAATAAAACTCAGATACGGCACTTTTGAGAGGCATTCTCTTAAAATTTTAGGAAATTATTTTCTTTAATAACTAAATGATTTATTTTCTGTAACAGTGAAGAATGTGGAGACTGGTCGAAGTGTTCCAGGAGTGAAGATGTTTTTTGGGCATGAGATTGTGAACGGTGAGAGGTGCATGTTCCCTGACTGCAGGGATTGGGATTTGGAATAGTAGTAAACTCACGGCTCCACCTCATTCCAGTATTTTAAAGCGTACGAGATGTCCTATTGCCTTTAATATTGCATTTATGAACTTTGAGAATTGCACACACAAAAAAATCTTACTTTTTCAGTGGGTACTATGAGCAAAAAAGTCTTAGAGAATTTTAATCATCTTAATTTTACAATGTGAGGACTGCTAGTGCTCGTTACTAGAGACTCAGCCAGCAGGCAGTTAGGAATCTGAACAGAAAGGAATCATCTTGCTCAGCAATTGAATTTAACACTGCAGATTCACAGTACATTTGCAGTCTCTTATCTGAAACCTGGGGACCAAGTGTTTCAGAATTCAGAATTCTGCATTTTTGGAAACCCTAACACAGACTATATACTGTTTAATATTACATTAACATCTCAAGTGGGTCTACAGGGAAACTGTGGATAATCCTCCTAAATGGAATAAAATAGGAATATAAATAGTATGTCAGCTCAGGTTTTGCTGCCAAAAGAGTTACAATTTATGATTTTCAGAGATTTTTGGATTTTATAATTGCAAGAAGCAGCTCTGGTTTGGTTTTTGGGCTTTTAGGGGGTTTTTTGTTTGTTTTTTAGCTTTGGTAGGCTTTTTTGTTTGTTTGTTTTGTTTTGTTTTTGCAGCTCTGTTCTTAATTTCTGCCAGCAAACACTGCTTAGCAAGAGTAGGTCCTCTTGTTTGCCAAAAAAAGAGTAGATATGAAAGCTCTTTTGGTCAGTGTGCTTCCAAAAAGCCAAATAGGATAAGAGAAGAGGGGAGCAAGAACTGTTCTTCCTTTCAAGAAGTCTAAAGCAGGAAGTCTTCCAAGGAGGAGTAAAGATCAGCGTGGGGTGGCAGAGTGGGGAGAACAGGACATCCAGGCCTTCATGGAGCTGTTCATTTCTTACCAGTGGAGCAGATATGAGGAAAGGAAAGGACTCCTGCAGATGACAGATTACTGCTGTTTGGAAGATTACTTTGTTTTGTGAGAGTAGAATTGAGAGAGAGATGAAAGTCTCACCAAATTAATGGCTGCCAATCTAGACCTACTTCAAGGCAGATAGTTCTAGCCAGAGCTATCTAACTGTCCTTTCTCACTGAGTATGCTACTATAAACACTCTCTGTCCCTTGAGCATCTTTTTTAATGGCTGTGATGGTGGTGGTAGTAGTAAGAGTCTTTCTTAAAAAAAAAAAAAGATTTTAAGCAATCTCTACACCCAGTATAGGGCTCAGACTTTAAACCCTGAGATCAAGAGTCACATATTAACAACTGAGTCAACCAGGTGCCCCATAGTGGGATTCTTCTTCTTTTTCTTCTTTCTTCTTCTTCTTCCTCCTCCTCTTCTTCTCCTCTGCTTCCTCCTTCCTTCCTTCCTCCTCCTCCTTCCTCCTCCTCCTCCCTCCTCCTTCCTCCTCCTCCTCCCTCCTCCCTCCTCTTCCTTCCTCTTCCTCCTCTCTCCTCCCTCCTTCAACTAGATTCTTTTTTTTTTAATTCATTTTTTTATTTTGGGAGAGAGAGAAGAATCCCAAGCAGGCTCTGTGCTGTCAGTGCAGAAGCCGACATGGGGCTCAGTATGTGAGATCATTACCTGAGTCAAAACTAAGAGTCAGATGCTTAACCCACTAAGCCACACAGGTGCCACTATATAGTGGGATACCTAACTATGTTCTAACTATTAGCCTATCCACTGGATCAAAGCTCTGGACTGGAGGGGTGCCTAGGTGGCTCAGTCGGTTAAGCGTCCGGCTTCAGCTCAGGTCATGATCTCACGGTTCTTGGGTTTGAGCCCCGCGTCAGGCTCTGTGCTGACAGCTAGCTCAGAGCCTGGAGCCTGTTTCAGATTCTGTATCTCCCTCTCTCTCTGACCTTCCCCTGCTCGCGCTGTGTCTCTCTGTCTCTCAAAAATAAATTAAAAAAAATTTTTTTTAAAGCTATGGACTGGAACAAAGCTAGGCTGTGGATGTGTTTGCAAAGAGAGGCAAAGGAATCACTACTGCTATCTCCCTAACTCAAGAGAAGGCTAACCACTGACCAGCTTTGTGAACTCTACACATGATTTCATGTCGTCCTAAATTTTTTCTCAAGACTTGGCCTATGTTCATCATTTTTAAGTTCAAAAGACAGGCTTCTCCTTCTTTTCCCTGTGGTTCATCAGCCATGGATTGAGACTTTTTCCACTCTCCCCGAAAAGCACTTTGAATAAGAATTATTAAAATGAAGAATAATACTAACCACCATTTAAATAAAACCTAGAAACAAACAAAAATAAATTTGAAAATAAAACTGAGCCCAGGTGGCTCAGTTGGTTGAGCATCCAACTTTGGCTTAGGTTATGATCTCACAGCTTGTGAGTTCAAACCTCAGGTCGGGCTCTTTGCTGACAGCTCAGAGCCTGGAGCCTGCTTCAGATTCTGTGTCTCCCTCTCTCTCTGCCTGTTCACTGCTCATGCTCTGTCTCTGTCTCAAAAATAAGCATTAAAAAAATAAAATGAAGAAAATAATTGACTAGTCAATACTTCTGATGGCTTTCACTTTCTCTGCCCCAGACTCAGCACATCTAGATAGTGCAGGGGAAGGAGATATTTGGAACATAGTGGCCCCTTAGTGGATTTTCTATGACTAGTATCTATGTATACTTAACTGACTCTAGAATGCCATTAATTATAAAGTGCACTATTACTTTTTCTCATCCTAAGAAAGAAAAACTGCCAATTAAACTGTCATGTACACTTATTATAAGTCATATCCGATTTCAGAGCTGTTTAAAATGTACATCTTAGAATCAATAATATACAATATTGCCTGCACTGTTAAGTTAAAAATAAGTTGTTTCAGAATCTGAGGAATGTTTCTTTCATATTTTTTTGGTGATTTCTAGTCTAGCTTTTACTGCTTTTCCCGTCACTGAACTATTAATGCAGCAGTCTGTGAGAGTGAAAGGGCCAGATCTGTGTGAATGGTTTGAGAGAAAACATCCAAAGAGTACCCAGTGTGAGGGCAGATGCATCAATAGTGGGAATGAATAGGAAAGAAAGTCTGGCTCTGGAACCAATCTGCATGATCACAAAGGTGCCCTGGAACAAAAAGGTAAAGGGAAAATGTAGAGCGCTTTCTACTCCTTCTAAATGACCAAAGAAGCTAGGTAGGTAGAGGTAGAGGCAGTGCTTTGGATAGGCTTTTCTCTCTATTTTATTGCTGGTTGATGAAGGCCTCTATGGACTAACATTTCATTTCCAATTACTGTTTGTTATCACAAACATTGTTAAACTGTGGGTGGAAGGGGAGTGGTTCATTGCTTTCAGATTGGAAACTGTTGGAATCCATTTGGTTATTTTACAGTGGAAATGCTGGATGAAGTGGAACAAGGTGCAGAAGGAGAAAAGGCATCTTCTGTTAGGTATGATGGAGTAATTTTCTTAATTGTGATTTTACCCAAATGTACACATTAAGGTAGAAAGCCTCTCTAATTCATGATCTATGTAATTCCTCAAATGGCCTGAAGTAATAGAAATGAGAAGAAATAGATGGATATTTTCTTCCATCTTTAGAAGGTATCTTTAAATCAGTGTAAAAGCAATGGATGAGAAGGTCCTCCATGAAATGAGGTCCAGATTCTCCACCATTGATGTGTGGCAAAATCTGTAACAAAGAACAAGTTCACCTGAGTGTTGTTTTTTGTAAGCATAGTCTAAACACAGAAAGAACCAGGATGGATAAAATTAAAGGTGAAGATCTAAACATATGTGAGCCTCTTCCTGCCCCTGAGTCACCAACCACCTCTCTGCAGAATGACCTCAAGTATAGCCCATTAGGTGAGTACTGGGGCTCTGAATTATCTAGTCTCACTTTATCGTGGTTCAGAACTCTTTAGAGTTGGCATAACTCTGAGTCAAGGTTCTGTATGGAATGCCCAGCAGGCCATTGCTTCTAGGCTCTGAATTAAGATAAACTATTGTGATTCCTTTACTTATTTAATATATGAGGGCACGCTATATTCCAGATGTTGAGGGTACTGAAGTGTAGTTATCTCTGCCCTCATTGAGCTTCGGTATAGGAAACAGACACTACATAAGATAAATGAGTATAACATAGAGTAAGCTAGTGCCAAATGCTAAGGACAAAAAAAATAAAAGAAAGGGAAGAAGTGTGTGAGTAGGGTGGTTTTACAGTTTTAGAGTATTCAGGACAGGCCTCACTGAAATGGTGACATTTGAGCAAAGGCCTAAGGACACGAGGATTGAGCTGTGTGTATCTGAGGGAAACGTTTTTTAGGCAGAAAAAAGAAGAAATACAGAGGCCTAGAGATAGGAACATGCCAGGATCTTGAAGGAAAATAGCAAGATCAGTGTAGCTGATCAAGGAGAAAGATAGTAGATGAAGTTGGGTAGGTCTATCATGGAGGTCATTGTAGATCATTGAAGAGACTTGAGTCTCTACTCTGAAATGAGAAGCATAGCCATTGGAAGATATTTGGTTTTATCATTTCTCTAGTGACTTAGGTGTTAAGGATCTTTTCATGTCCTTTTTCCCATCTGAATAGCTTTGGTGAAATGTCTGTTCATATCTTTTGTGCATTTTCTTATTGGATTGTTTTATTATTATTCAGTGTTGGGAGTTCTTCGTATATTCTGGATATAAATCTTCCCTCAGATATGTGCTTTACAAATACTTCTTCAAGTATGTGACTAGTCTTTTTATTCTATTAAAGTATCTCTCAAAGAGCAGGTATTTTTAATTTTGATAAAGTATAATTTATTCATTTTGTTGTTCTTTGGTTTGTACTTTTGATATCATATCTAAGAAATTTTTCCCTAACTCATTCACAGAGATTTTCTCCTATGTTTTCTTCTAGAGGCTTCATGATTTCAGCCAATGTTCAGGTCTAGGATCCATTTTTTGTTAATTTTTGTACACGGTGTGAAGTGTGGATCCGTGTTTGTTGTTCCGTTTTGTTTTGTTGTTGGCTATGGCTAGCCAATTGCTCCAGTACTCTTTCTTGACAAGATTGTTATATCCTCCAATTACCTTTGCACCTTTGTCAAAATTTAATTTTTCATATATGTGTATGTTTATTTCTGGACACCATATTCTGTTACCTTTATCTCTTTTTCTGTCTTTACACCAATACCAGACTGGTTTTTTTTACTGCTTTTTTTGTAGATTTGTTTTGTTTACTGTTGATTGGTGATAGATCGTAAAACCAGGTAGTGTTCTAGAACGTTGTTCTTCTTCAAAGTTGTTTTGGCTATTCTAGATTCTTTGCATTTCCCCATGAATTTTAGAATCATGTTGCCAATTTCTATTAACATAAAAAATTTTTTGAAATTTTTACTGGGATTGCAATGAAATCAGTAGATCTGAGGAATATTGACATCTTAACAAAACTGAGTATTCCAGTCTCTTAACCCAGTATATGCATCCATGTGATCTTTAATTTCTCAGCATTGTTTTGTAGTTCTCAGTTATAGCTCTTACACATCTTTTGCTGTATTTATCCCTAAGTATTTCACATTTTATATTAGTGTAAGTGTCATTTAAAAAAAACTTTTACTTCCCATGGGATAGTATTGGGCAGAAAAGTAACATGATCAGACTTCTGTTTTAACAAAGTTACTCTGGATGCTATATAGATACTGAGAGGAGGACAAAAGTAAAAGCATGAATAACTGTTAGGCTACTGAAATAATTTTAAGATGAGTTGATATGGTGGCTTGGACCCTAATGGTATCAGTATCTTAAAAAGTGGTGGAATCCTGGATGTATGGTGAGGCATAGCCAACGCAGTGTACTGGCGTATTAGATGGGGATGTCAGAAAAAGAGGGGAATCAAGGGTGACTTCAGGGGTTTCTGTCTGAGGAGGGAAAAAGAGGTGTGTGGACTGTCCTGTGCAACTCCAAAGTTTTAGAGATTGGAGATGAAGAGAAACTGTATATTATGTTATACCTCTAATTACTTAAATTAAATGATTTGAAAACATAAGTAAGGACCCAAAGAAATCTGAAAGTGTGGGTTATGGTCCATCTCCAGGACTGACTTATTTTAAGCCATTATTTTTTTTTAAGTTTATTTATTTTGAGAGAGAGAGAGAGAGAGAGAGAGAGAGAGAGAGAGAGAGAGAACAAGAGGGGGAGGGGCAGAGAGAGATGGGGAAAGAATCCTAAACAGGCTCCACGCTGTTAGCGCAGAGCCTACATCTGGCGTGAACCCACAAACTGTGAGATCATGACCTGAGCCAAAATCAAGAGTTGGTCGCTTAACTAATTGAGCCACCCAGGTGCCCCAAACTGTTAATTTTTTTAAAAATCAACATCCTTTTAAAAACGGCATGTCTAGGGGCACCTGGATGGTTCAGTTGGTTAAACATCTGACTTTGGCTCAGGTCATGATCTTGTGGTTCATGAGTTCAGCCCCTGCACCCCGCTCAGAGCCTGGAGGCTGCTTTAGATTCTGTTTCCCTCTCTCTCTGTTCCTCCTCCGCTCACACTTGGTCTCTCTCTTTCAAAAATAAAGAAAGGTATAAAAAATGATTTTTAAAAAGGGCATGTCTTGTAATATTTAAGACCTAAGTCTGTGAGGAGGGAACCATTACTAGATTTTCACAGGAAATGATTAAATAGTCTAATTAATCAGATTATCATTGGTGGGGCTTTTGTTTTTTCTCATTTGAGAAACATGATGCTAGAATGTTCACTGTGTAATGGGCTGAAACAGGTGATAATGAGAGTTGCAATAGAGGAGGAATTTATGAGTATGGCTAAAATTAGTGGGAGGGCTATTCTATTGCCAGGAAAGATAAATATATCTATTACCATCATTCTCCTGCAGAGGAAGAGGAGGTGACTTACACAGTCATTGATCAGTTCCAGCAGAAGTTTGGTGCTGCAGTAAGTATGCCCTTAATCATTCCTAATATTGTCTGCATGTAGGTATCATGTTGCAGTCTCCCAAATTTCTCTCTTCTTATAAGATTATTGATATTTTCCCCTAATAATTCGACAAAATATTTGAGTGCCTGCTATATGCCAGGCATTGTTCTAAGGCCTGGGATAAATAGTAATAAAGACAAAGTTCCAGCCATCAAAGAGTTTACACTTTAATCCAAGAAAACACAATTGTGGGAGCCCAGGTGGTTCAGTTGGTTAAGCATCTGACTTCGGCTCAGGTCATGATCTCACTGCTCATGGGTTCAAGCCCCGCATTGGGCTCTGTGCTGACAGGTCAGAGCCTGGAGCCTGCTTTGGATTCTGTGTCTCCTTGTCTTTCTCTCCCCCTCCCCCACTCAAGTGCGCCACTCTCTCTCTGTCTCTCAAAAATGAATAAATGTTAAAAATTTTAATAAAAGAAATAAACAATTCTATATCAGCTGGTGAGAAGTGCTGTGGAGAAAAATAAAGTGTTCAAGAGTAGAGTACAAGGAGTTCCTATTTTATATAGAGTAGACAGAGAAAACCTCTATGAAGAGAGGACATTGGAACAGAGACCCAAAAGAAGAGAGCTAACTATTGGATATTTAGGTAAAGAACTTTTAAAAAGCATAATTATCAACTGCAAAGGTCCTGAGGCTAAAGCACACTTGTGTGGATGTACAAACAGCAGGGAGGCAGGACCACAGTGAAGAAGAGTGATAGGAAGTGGAAAGGATCAGGAGGAAGGTTGGGCAGGGCATTTTGGACATTATAAGGATTTTGAGTTTGACTTGAGTAGGATGAAAAGCCATTGGCAGTTATAGAGGACAGTCAGAAATTTTTTTACTCCTACTTTAAAAAGTTTATTCTAAATGCTCTGTTTAGGCATCTGTAATCATATATTAATTTCAGACAGGACTATAACGATTCAGTCTAGCATACAGTTAGATGGACTTCAGGGGAGTCATTAAGCTTTCTGTTTAGATGCAAGATTATGCTTGTGCACCGGTGCATTTTTTGAAGGGAGAGAGTTAGCTTTCCATAGATTCTTTCTTCTTTAACCACTTAATTGAGATATAGTTCACATACCATAAAATTCACCAATTTAATTTTATTAATGCTTTTTATTTATTTTTGAGAGACAGAGAGACAGCGGGACCAGGGTAGGGTCAGAGAGAGAGGGAGATACAGAATCTGAGGCAGGCTCCAGGCTCTGAGCTAGCTGTCAGCACAGAGCCTGACGTGGGGCTTGAACCCACAAACTGTGAGATCATGACCTGAGCGAAGCCGGATGCTTAACCAACTGAGCCACCCACATGCCCCTAAAATTCACCAATTTAAAATGGATTTTAGCATATCCACAGAGTTGTACATACATTGCAATGAATTTTAGAACATTTTCTTTTTTTGAAGATGTTCTTTGTTTTTAAAGTAATCTCTACACCAAATGTGGGACTCAAACTCTCAACCTCAAGATGAAGCCTCAGAGACTCTACTAGGCTAGACACCCCTAGAATGTTTTTGATACCCTTAAAAGAAACCCTGTACTTCAGGGGTAGCTGGGTGGCTCAGTCAGTTAAGCATCTGACTTCGGCTCAGGTCATGATCTCACCATTTGTGGGTTCAAGCCCCACGTTGGGCTCTGTGCTGACAGCTAGCTCAGATCCTAGAGGCTGTCTTCAGATTTTGTTGTCTTCCTCACTCTCTGACCCTCCCCTGCTCACGCTTTTTCTCTCTCAAAAATAAATTTTTAAAAAATTAAAAAAAAAGAAACCCTATACTTCAGCTGTCACCTCCATACCTCCCCAGTCCCCCAGCCCTTGTCAACTTTTCTGCCTCTATGGATTTGTCTACCTAGGACATTTTGTATAAATGGGATCATACAATATGTGGTCACTCAATATTGGCTTTTTTTGTTTAGCTATTTTCATGGTTGATCTATTTTATAACATGTATCAGTGTTTCACTTATTTCCATTTCCAAATAATATTCTTTTATATGGATATACCATATTTTACTTATCCTTTCACCATTTGAGTTCTTTCTACTTTTTGGTGTTATGAATAATGCTGCTGTGAACATTCATTTACTAGTTTTGTTCGTACATAATTTTTCATTTCTCTGGAATGGATACTTATGAGTGTAATTACTGGGTCATCTAGTAACTCTATGTTTAACTTTTTGAGAATTTGCCATTATTTTCCAAAGATGCTATACCAGTTGACATTCCTACCAGCAGGATATGAGGGTTCTGATTTCTCCACATTCTTACTAAAACTTGTTGTTATCTGTCATTTTGATAATAGCCATCTTTTTTTTAATGTTTATTTATTATTGAGACAGAAACAGAGCATGAACAGGGGAGGGGCAGAGAGAGAGGGAGACACAGAATCTGAAACAGGCTCCAGGCTCTGAGCTAGCTGTCAGCACAGAGCCCGATGTTGGGCTCGAACCCACGAACCATGAGATCATGCCCTGAGCCGAAGTCGGAGGCTTAACTGACTGAGCCACCCAGGTGCCCCAATTATAGCCATCTTAATAGTGTGAAGTGGTGTCGCCTTGTGGTTTTGATTTACATTTTCCTGATGGCTAATAATGAACATTTTTCATGGGCTTATTGGATGTTTATATATCTTCTTTGTAGAAATGTCTATTCCCTTGCCCATTTTTTTTTTAAGTAGGCTCCAATTTGGGGCTTAAACTCATGACCCTGAAATCAAGAGTCACATGCTTTATCAACTGAGCCAGCCAGGTGCTCCTCCTTTGCCCATTACTTAACAGGGTTATAAGAATTCTTTATATATCAACAGATTCTTCAAAGGGTCAAATGATAACAAAAGAGGAGGTAAGAACCTGGAAATTTGATGAGGTAGTTAGAAACTCTTGTTAATAGGGAAATAAAGCTTTTGTTTTCCAAGTTCTGCAGTTTTCTTGCTGTTGGCTAAGGATAGATCTGAAATTTAGTCCCTTTTTTTCATCATTGATGGAAGATACTCAATGCAGAACACTCTGTGCTCTCTAGAGGAAGATATCATGCCAGTGAAAGTTACCATGCCCTTCTATTCTTGAGTAATCTACCCAGCTGTAAAATGGGGAGAATCTTGTATCCTGTAGATGTTTTCATAGATTATGGATTAAGGATTTTAGAATTGTGTAATGTTTTGAAATAGGGTAAGATTATAGATAATTGAAGGATCAGCATGTGTTCCTGGAATAACCGTGACATCAGTTTTGAGTCACTTAATGAATCTAAGACTATGAGGGATCTATTGAGTTCTTGTGTCTTTCATTCTGAACAGCATATACTGTGAGACTCAGCTACCACGTAAGTTCCCTTCACGTACAGTAAATTGCCCTATATTAGGGCAGTGTTCTTTGCATTAGGAATCTGGTCTTAAGGATAGAAATCTTTTGGGGGTTCTGGGTGACTCAGTTGGTTAAACGTTCAACTCTTGATTTCGGCCCAGGTCACAATCTTATGGTTCAGGAGATTGAGCCCCACATTGGGCTCTGTGCTGTCAGTGTAGAGCCTACTCAGGATTCTCTCTCCTCTCTCTCTCTCTCTGTCTCCTCACCCTGCTCACTTGCACCCTGTCTTTCTCTCTCAAAATAAATAAATACACATTTTTAAAAAGTTAGAAATCTTTTGTTGTAGCATCAGTAATAAAAAGGTATCTGAGTTTTCAACTCAGCATTAAGGATATGAATGATTTATTTTTCAGTTATGTAATAATTTTGTAAAAACTAAAAAGAGGACTAGAAATGTTCGGTGTTGGGGCACATGGGTGGCTCAGTCGGTTAAGTGTCTGACTTCAGCTCAGGTCATAATCTCCCAGCTCTTGAGTTCGAGCCCCACATCAGGCTCTGTGCTGACAGCTCAGAGCCTGGAGCCTGCTTCAGATTCTGTATCTCCTTCTCTCTCTGTCCCTTGCCTGCTCACACTCTGTCTCTCTCTCTTTCAAAAATAAACATTAAAATTTTTTTAGGGGCACCTGGGTGGCTCAGTCAGTTAAGCATCGGGCTTTGGCTCAGGTCATGATCTCACAGTTTGTGGGTTTGAGCCCCACATCAGGCTCTGTGCCGACAGCTAGCTCAGAGCCTGGAGCCTGTTTTTGGATTCTGTATCTCCCTCTCTCTCTGACCCACCCCCGCTCCCACTGTCTGTCTCTCAAAAATAAATAATAAAAACATTTAAAAAATTAAAAAAAAATTTTTTTTAATTAAAAAAACATCTTCAGTGGTGTGTGTGTGTGCGTGTGTGTGTGTGTGTGTGTATGTGTGTGCACATGTGCCTAAAAGAGAGAGACAGAGAGAGAGAGAAGCAGTCTTGTGTTTTGGATTAAATTTTGTAAGTTTCAAAAATATTATCCATTTTGTTAATTGCTAGCCATTTTACTTGGACTATTCATGATGTCATAATTACAGCATTTATGCCCTGGGAACTTTCTTCCTTTTTCTCACCAGATGTTCCACATTAAGAAGCAGAGTGTCCTGAGTGTGGCAACAGAAGGTGCTAATTTGTGTCGTCATGGGAAGCTATGTTGGCTTCAGGTAAAAGATATTTTAAACTTTTTATTTTGAAATAATTGTAGATTCACTGGCAAATAGATTTTACTTGTCTTCTTTATGTCACCTCATTGTCGCTGTCCTGTAACTTGTTTGGAATGTCTTTCACTCTTCAGTACTGAATTTATTCTTTTCAAAAGGAAAGAAGGGTGCCTGGGTGGATCAGTCCATTGAGCATCCAACTCTTGACTTAAACTCAGGTCATGCTCCCAGAGTTGTAGGATTGAGCGCTGGGTTTGGTTCTGTCCTCAGCAGAGCCCACTTGGTATTCTCTCACTCCCTCTGTCCCTCCCCACCCCCTACTTATTCTTTGTCTCTAAACATTAAAAAAAAAAAAAAGGGCAGAGGTTCTGTCTTTTTATAGTTTCATTTTTATAATCTTCATTACTCTACTCATCAAGGCTCTATTTGAGGTCTTCTTTCCCAGCTCTGTTCTCTCACCTTAGATCTATGAAGCATTTCAGAGGTGACTGGCTGGCTCCGTCAGTAGAGTGTGCAATGCAGCTCTTAATCTTGGAGCTGTGAATCTGAGCCCCACGTTGGGTGTAGAGATTACTTAAAAATAAGAGCTTTAATGTAATTTTTAAAAGTAATCTCTACACCCAACGTGGGTTCGAACTTCTGACTCCAACATCAAGGATCACATGCTCTACCAACTGAGCCACCCAAATGCCCCAAAAATAAAATCTTAAAAAACCCCACAAAGAACAATTTACATTTTCTTTCTGGTTGGTAGCATTCCACAACATTATTATGCCACATCCTGTTCATTTTCTTGGACTTGAGAGATATCAGGTGAATGTTCTCATTATGTCAAAAGAAGTTTGTAGTGAGCCTTGAAAAGCTAGAGGATGGGCTTTGGATCAAACTCAGCAGCATCAGTTTTTAAGGGGGGAGGTGAGAAAACAGGCTGAATACCCAACCAGTGTCTTCTATTCTTGGAGTCAGAACCCACTTCCACCTACTGAGAGTATATATTTTTTTAGGAATGGCTATCTGTCCACTTCTCAGGGTAACATCGAGGTGTGTATCGTAAATAATTCAATTCAAAATATGAAAAAAGCTATGTGAGAACCTAGTCTCTTAGCATCATTTTATGGTGAAAAATCAGAAACCACTTAATTAACGAACAATAGGAGACGTTACTGTAGAGCTGATGGATCTTACGCAGCCGCCGAAAAATGATGACGAGTGCCATGTAGAAAAATGTTTGAAAAGCTATGAGTGGAAAACAGCAGAATATAGAATTAAATTCATATTCTCAGGACCATATACATTGTTTGCAGGAAAGGAGCAAAGTGTGGTGTGCATTGATTGAAGTAGTGTCTAAGCTGTCCGTGTTCCTGGTTCTGTTCTAGTTGATGCATCTGTAGTGGTGAATCCAGCATAGTCTCTTCTCTCCCAGAGGTTATAGTCTAGCAGAGAACCATTCTCCAGACTTTTATAATCTGCCTATTCAGTGTGTAAAATTAAAGAAGTAGAGAAAACGCAGGGAGTCACTATTTTAGGTGTCACATTCCAGCCAATAACATGAAAGATCTGAGAATGGATGCCAGGTAGGCCTGACAATTGGAGCTGTATCAACAGCTCCTAAAATGACAAAGATGACATTACACTGTCATGTCACTGGCTCCCTAGACCTTATTTGGGTCTCTCTTTGCCTCCTTTCTCTGATTCAGTAGATTGTACAGCTATATAGTACTTCCTTTGTGACTTTTATGTTCAGAAACAATCTGAAATTCTTATGGTTGTATAAAATTGATCTAAAAAGCAATGTTTCACATACTACCATTTGTGCCAGTTTAATTGTTGCCTTTTTAAAACTGCTAAGGAGCAAGGATCTTATCTTACGAGTAATTTTTTTTTCATTTTTATTTATTTGGAGAGAGACAGTGCATACTTACTTGAGGGATGGAGGGGTAGAAAGAAGGGGAGAGAGAGAATCCTAAGCAGACTCCTCACTGAGCTTGGGGACTGATGTGAGCCTTGATCTCATGACTGATCTCCCAATATCCAGAGTCAGAGACTCAACCAACTGAGCCACCCACATGCCCTTCTTATGAGTAATTTTATGTAACACCTAATACAACCACACGTATTAGGGGACTCGGAGAAATAGCATTTTGTGTTATTAACAATGAAATGCTGTTCATTCGCCTTGAACCTGTAATCCTTGGATTATTAAAATGTCATGGGTGAGAGGTAAAACATTAAATTTGAGATTATAAAAAGCAAAAGGCTAAATCCACCGGCTTGACTGTTTCTGTCCTTTTGAAAAATCGAGTGATAGTTCTTCTTAGACTAATTTAAACTTGTTTTCCCTAAGAATCCCTGAGTGCCTATTGTTTACTTTAAAAGTGACAATGTGGGGTGGCTGGGTGGCTCAGTCAGTTCATGATCTCATGGTTCATGAGTTTGAGCCCCACATCGGGCTCTGTGCTGACTGCTAGCTCAGAGCCTGGAGCCTGCTTTGGATTCTGCGTCTCTTTCTCTCTCTGCCCCTCCCCTGTTCACACTCTGTCTCTCTCTCTCTCAAAAATAAATACATGTAAAAAATATATATATTTTTTTTAAGGTGACAATGTGAGAGGGGATTCTGGGTGATTCAGTTAAGTGTCTGACTTTGGCTTGGGTCATGATCTCACGGTTTGTGAGTTCAAGTCCCACATCAGGCTTTGTGCTGACAGCTTAGACCCTGGAGCCTGCTTTGGATTCTGTGTCTCCCTCTGTCTCTGCCCTGACCCTGCTTGCTCCCCCAAGCTCAACCTCTCCCTCTCTTTGATCTCTCAAAAATAAATAAATATAAAAAAAATAGTGAAGATGTGAGGAGTGCCTGGGTGGCTCAGTCAGTTGAGCATCCCATTCTTGATTTTGGCCGGGGTCATGATATTGTGGTTCATGGGTCCAAGGCTTGTGTTGGGCTCTGCACTGGCAGTGAGGAGCCTGCTTGAGATTCTCTCTCTCTCCGTCTCTCTGCTCCTTCCCAATTTGCACTGTCTCTGTCTCTCTCAAAATAAATAAATAAAACATGAAAAAAGTAAAAGTGAGGATGTGAAATATTTTATCACATGTCTTTCTTGATTCTCAGGTCCCATTCCCTAGTTCTTTTTTTTTTTTTTTTTTTTTTTTTTTTTGGATACAGAGAGAGACAGAGCATAGAGGGGGAGGGGCAGAGAGAGAAGGAGACATAGAACCAGAAACAGGCTCCAGGCTCTGAGCTAGCTGTCAGCCCAGAGCCTGACGCGGGGCTTGAACCCACGAATGTGAGATCTGACCTGAGCCGAAGTCGGAGACTTAACCAACTGAGCCACCCAGGCGCCCCTCCCTAGTTCTTTTTTATCCTATGTGTGTCTGGATGGTCTCTTGTAGGTAGCCACAAATAGCCGAGTTTACTTATTTGACATTTTCGTTCTGGGAAGTCGTGCTTTCAACAATGGACTTCAGATGATATTAGAAGACAAGAGAATTTTGAAGGTGAGTGTGTAAGCTGATTCCTCTTCTAGTAAGATTAGCAACCAGATTCTAATTACTCTGTCTCTGTCTTCTGGTTCCTTAGGTTATCCATGATTGTCGTTGGCTTTCTGATTGCCTCTCCCATCAGTATGGAATTTTGCTGAATAATGTCTTTGACACACAGGTACATACAGGGAAACCATAGATTCTATCCAGCATATATAACTTTTATGGAAAATAGGCCTCATCTGATGAGTGATTGAGTTTTTATGTATGTGCCTCATTCCTGTCCACTTGTTATATAAGATGTCTGTACAATAGGTGAGAACATTTGGTGATCTGTAAAAGCATTACAGAAAAGTTACTTAAAATTATTTAGGATTTTTCTTCCTTTTTTTGCTCCAGAATTTGTCAGATAAGACTCTGGGGCACCTGGATGGCTCAGTTGGTAGAGCATGTAACTATTGATCTCAAAGTCATGAGTTTGAGTCCCATGCTGGGTGTAGAGATTACTTGATAATAATAATAATGATAAAATCTGAAAATTAGGAAAAATAAAAAAAAGCAAGCTTCATACTCTACAGCATTCAAAACCTCAAAGGATTCAGAGGTCATTCAGAAGCCTAACATGAATCACTTAGTGTGAGGTGAATAATCACATCTGTGCCTTTAGCACACAGGTATTAGTTAGGGTTAATATCATTTAGGGTATTAGTTAGCATGTAGCTCAGAGAAACAGGTTGTCTTAGATATACCCCAAAAGCCTATTCTGGGCAAAAATAGCCTGAATATATGTAGTTTTTCTGTGCTCTAAAGAACTCTTGAGAAATGAGAAATCCTTAGACTATACTCTTAGAGCTGATGTGTTTCTGGCTTGGCTGTGAGAATAGTAAAACCACTAGTTTTCATTACGTTTTCTTTAGGTTCTTCTAGGTTTATGCCAGTTAAAGGGACATGTTGAATATATAAGCCTAGTGCCTTTGAAGAGGGGTTAAAATAATGAGTTAGCTAGTTATCTTTTTTTTCTTAATGTTTATTTTTTGAGAGAGAAGGAGAGAGAGTGTGCATACACGAGCCAGTGGGGGAGGGGCAGAGAGAAAGAAGGGGAGAGAATCCCAAGCAGGCTCTGCACTGTCAGCACAAAGCCCAATGGAGTGCTTGAACTCAGAACCAGGAAGTCATAACCTGAGCCAAAGTCAGGTGCTTAACTGACTGAGTCACCTAGGTACCCATATATTTTTTTAGTTTTTTAAAAATTAAAAATGTTTATTTTACCGAGAGAGAGAATGCAGAGAATGAGTGGTGGAGGGGACAGAAGGAGAGAGAGAGAAAAAGAGAAACTTAAGCAGGCTCCATGCTCAGCAGGGAGCCCAATGCAGGGTTCAACCTCATAACCATGAGATCATGACCTGAGTCCAAATCAAGGGTCAAATGCTTAACCAACTGAGACACCCAGGTGCCCCGTGGCCAATTGTTTTTAGCAGAAATTCTTTTTTTTTTTTTTTTAAACATTTATTTATTTTCGAGAGAGAGAGATCATGATCAGGGGAGGGGCAGAGAGAGAGAGAGACACAGAGTCAGAAGCAGGCTCCAGGCTCTGAGTTGACACACAGAGCCTGACGCAGGGCTCGAACCCACAAACATGAGATCTGACCTGAGCCGAAGTCGGAGGCTTAACCGACTGAGCCACCCAGGCGCCCCAGCAGAAATTCTTAAAAGCTCAATTTTATGTTGTTAAATGTAGTTCATGTTTGTTCTTTATGTATCTACTCATAATGAACTCTATGCCACTTTTCTTGTTTACATGTTCCTTGGACCTTCTTTCAGGATCTTTCACTACATGGAGATTATTTCTAGCTTACTCCAAAATGTAAGAGATAGGGGTGCCTGGGTGGCTCAGTCAGTTAAACATCCAACTTAGGCTCAGGTCATGATTTCCTGGTTTGTGAGTTTGAGCCCTGTATCAGGCTTTCTGTTTTCAGCCCGCTTTGGATTCTCTGTCTCCTTCTCTCTGTCCCTCCTTCACACTTTCTTTCTTTCAAAAATAAATAAATAAATAAATAAATAAGTAAATCTATATATAAAGATTCTCTACCTCTGCCCCTTGCCTGCATGCGTGTGTATGTGCATGCTCTCTTTCAAAAAAATTTAAGGAGCCCCTGGGTGGCTTAGTCAGTTGACCATCTGACTTTTGATTTTGGGTCAGGTCATGATCTCATGGTTTGTGGGTTTGAGCCCCTCATCGGACTGTGTGCTGGCAGCGTGGAGTCTATTTGGGATTCTCTCCCTCTGTCACTCCCCTGCCTGTACACGTGCTCGGTCTCTCTCTCTCTCTCTCAAAAATAAATAAACATTAAAAAAAATTAAAAAATATAAACTTCTTGGGGCACCTGGGTGGCTTAGTCGGTTAAGTCTCTGACTTCGGCTCAGGTCAGACCTCACGTTTGTGGGTTTCGAGCCCCGCGTCAGGCTCTGTGCTGACAGCTCAGAGCCTGGAGCCTGCTTCCAGTTCTGTGTCTCCTTCTTTCTCTGCCTCTCCCCCTCTCATGCTCTGTCTCTCTCTGTATAAAAAATAAATAAAACATTAAAAAAATAAAATAAAAAATAAAATCACAATTGCTGTCATTCCACACCTCTCTTTAAAAAAAAATAAAAAATAAAAAATAAACAAACTTCTTAAAAAATGGGACATGTCTTGATGGCTCAGTCACTTAGGAGTATGACTCCTGGCTTTAGCTCTGGTCATAATGTCACAGTTCATGAGTTTCAGCCCTGCATCTGGCTCTATGCTCACAGTGAGGAGTTTGCTTGGGATTCTTTGTCTCCCTCTGTCTTTGCCCCTCCTCCACTCATTCTCCATCCCTGTCTCAAATAAATAAACAAAAAAATTTTTTTTAATGTAAGAGAATTTTTCATTGTTCTTCTGAGGCCATTGGATGGCAGTGGCTGCTTCTTTTTCTTCTTCTCATCCTCCTCCTCCTCAGAGAGAGAGAAAGAGAGAGAAAGAGAGAAGAGAGGAGAAGAACGAAGAGGGGAAGACAACAATCGGAAGCAGGTTCCAGGCTCTGAGCTGTCAGCACATTAGGCTTCTTGATTAGACCCCATATGGAGACATTGGCATATCTTTCCATATTTTCTTTTCACATTTCCATAGTAAAAGAAACAAGAATTCAGAATTTTTCCAGTTTTCCCCTTTAACATAGTGTATCAATTTCCTATTGTTTTTGTAACAAATCACCACAAATTGAGTAGCTTCAAGCAAGATAAATTTACTCACTTATGGTTCTGGAGGTCAGAAGTCTGAAATCATTTTCACTGAACTAACCTCAAGATGTCAGCAGGGTTGGTTTCTTTTGGAGACTGAAGTGAGTCTCTCTGCCTTTCAGCTGTCAACTGTATGCTGTGGCCTGTGGCTCCCACCATCTTCAAGAGTGCACCCCTGCAGCCTCTGTTTCCATTGCCCGATTCCCTACTCCCGTGACTGTAGTCAAATCTCTCTGCACCTCCCTCTCATTATAACATTTAGAGCCCACTCACACAATTCAAGATAATCTCCCTGCCTCAATATCCTTACCTTAATCACTCCTACAAAGTCATTTTGCCATAGAAGATAACATGATTCCAGGGGTTAGCATGTGGATGCCTCTGGGGGCCATTAGTTAGCTTGCCACACAAGATTAAATAACTCCTCCAATTCTTAATTTTTTTAAAGGTTTTATTATTTTTAATCTTTACACCCAACACGGCTTGAATTTACAACCCTGAGATCAAGAGTTGTTGCATGCTCTACCAAGTAAGCCAGTCAGTTACCCTTCCATTTCTTAACTTTATTAGCTTTCCTTACCAAACCTTTGCCACATTTGCTGATAAGCAATACAAATACTTCTTTTTTTTAGAACAGATTGTGCATCTTTTTTTTTTTTTTTGACATTTATTTATTTTTGAGAGACTGAGAGTAAACAGGGGAGGGGCAGAGAGAGAAAGAGACACAGAATCGGAAGCAGGCTCCAGGCTCTGAGCTAGCGATCTGCACAGAGCCCAACGCAGGGCTCGAACCCACAAACCGTGAGATCATGACCTGAGCTGAAGTCTGACGCTCAACCAACTGAGCCACCCAGGCACCCCTACAAATACTTGAAATTTATTTTCCTTTCCCCATTGTCTAAAGGCAGCAAAGAGTGTAGATAACTGTAAGGCAGGCAAATAAAAGGAGTAGAAGACAAAGTTAAAGTTGGATGATCCTTTTCCTTTTTTTTCCTCCTAATTTTTAAGAATAAGTTGACTGAGGGGCACCTGGGTGGCTCAGTCGATGAAGTGTCTGATTTTGGCTCAGATCATGAGCACACAGCTTGTAAGTTGGAGCCCTGCATCAGGCTCTGTGCTGACAGCTTAGAGCCTGGAGCCTGTTTCGGATTCTGTGTCTCCCTCTCTCTCTGTCCCTCTCCCTCTCAAAAATAAAACATTAAAAAATAAAAAATAAATTAAAAAATAAGTTGACTGAACATGTTTTCTGTTGGCATTATCTATCATGTGGGTCTTTGGGGAAATGGTATTTAATGAAAATAGTCTAACTATATTTCTATTTCTGCCATGAGATAGCTCTCTATAAATATTCTGTATTCTACAGACAAGTCTTTTCTTTTTTATGGCACAGGTAGCAGATGTCCTTCAATTTTCCATGGAAACAGGTGGCTTTCTTCCAAATTGCATCAGTTCTTTACAGGAGACTTTAATCAGACACCTTAAGGTAGCCCCTAAATATCTCTCCTTTCTGGAACAGAGACAAAAATTGATTCAGGTAGGTATTCAAGAATATCCCATATAATGCTAATTTTTTCAAGTGTTTTGTGAACAGGGTTATCAGCATATTACGTAGATAACTGATAGTTGCTATGTAAGCATATGAGCATTGCCAAAATCTTAGTTGTTTCAGATGGAAACAGTTTGAGATCTCAAGTGAATAAAAGCCAGGATTCAGATTTAGACTCTGAAATAAAATGTGCAGTTCTCCAGGGGAGGCTTTTGTTGGGAATATGGATTAAGGTGATGGAACAAAAATCACCCGTTATTTCTCCAAAAGCAAGGTGAATTTTCCTTCGCTCCTAATAGCTCTTTCGACAAACTTAGGTCATGACTATATTGGCCTCAGATTTGGTCCTATAATCAAGTCTACTTGAATGAGAAGTCCTGATTGATTAATGGATCAATTGATTGACCCATCTCTCTCCCACTCTATCTTTTCCCTCTAACGTATACACACTCATACATACATGAAGTGTGTGTGTGTGTGTGTGTGTGTGTGTGTGTGTGTTTTCAGAAGGCTAGCCAGAGTGTGAAAATAGAAGGTAGTAACCGAAGAAAATGCCATCAACTCTCAAGCAGCTCTTAGATAAACAGTTACTTTATTTAAAGTTTTGCTTATTATTCAGAGAAAATTGTTTTGGTATTTCTAGGAAAATCCAGAAGTATGGTTCACACGACCTCTTTCACCCTCTTTACTGAAAATTTTGGCCCTAGAGGCTACCTACCTACTACCCCTTCGTTCCGTACTCCTGGATGAGCTGATGTCTGACCTAACCACCCTTGTGGACGGTTATCTAAACACCTATCGAGAAGGGTCTGCAGATCGCCTGGGAGGCACGGAGGTAGGTACAGCTCCCTGGGACCATTTTTTAGGACTTCCACTTTTGCCTTGTTCTTCATGGAGGGCACAGTGATGTCCACTCTTCACAGCTACAGCAAATCACTAGGGCAACTTGGTAATAAGTATTTTTGAAGGGGCTAGAGCTTGGGCTTAATTTATCTCTGAGTACTTTTTCACAATATTAAGTTATGTTCTGTCACAGAATGAATAAATTTAACATTTAATTACTAATATTTAAGAAGCCAGCACAGTGTAACAGAACTATAGACCTGGAGTTGGCAAACTATAGCCCTAAGGCCACATCTGGCCCACAGATTGTTTTTATACAGCTCGAAGGTAAGAATGGTTGTTATAGTTTTAAAGGATTGTTTTTTTAAAAAAGTATGCAACAGAGACCACTTGTGGCTAAAATATTTATTCTTTGGCTCCTTACATAAAAGGGTTACAGTCTGCTGCTATCAGCCGTATTCACTTAGGAATACTGAAGCAGAATCCTAAAGAAAGTAATAACATTTTTGGTATGGTCCCTACTAAGATATACTTTGCTTTTAACATGTTGCTGGTTTATACTTTACTGTTAGGAAATTCTCCATTTTACTGGAATAAACAAAGTCTTATGACTATCTCATGTATGCTGGAAAAAAATGTAACTTTTCTATATTTTGCTCTCACTGTTTAACAACAACAACAAAAAAATACAAAACTCCTTGTGTACCCGTTTTGAGTGGGGAATTTAAATGTCTCTCATTTATCATCATAAAATCAAGAAGTTTTATAACTTTATATATTTTGCTTTCACTGTTTAATGTTGAAAAAATTGATAATATCCTATGTACATTACTGGTTAAAGTTGGAATACATGATAAAACATATATCTCAAGCAAGAAGTCTACGTAATGTTTGGGAACACTAAAAGCATTCCCACTAATATCAAGAAAATACAAAAAATGTGACTACCACCACTACTTTAACATTTTTTTTGAAGCTGTTAGCCAATGAAATTTGGAAAAAAAAAATGAACTACGAAAATTGAACAGGATAAGTCACAATTATGCCTGACCTATGATACATCTGAAAACTGAAGAAAATCAGTGGGAAAAGATTACCCCAAAGGGACAATTTAGTAAAATGAGTACTGATACAATGTAATATGAAAAGTGATAGCTTCCTGTATCTGTATACACAGCAAGAAAACATAATGGGAGAAAACATCCATTTATATGATTGTAACAAAAGGTAGAATACCTAGAAATAAATCTTATGAGAAATGTGAAATCTAGAGATAAAGAAAACATGAAAATATTACTGAATGGCATAAAAGAGGACTTAAATGAATGGGAACACTAAGCATTTTTAGCGATTAGTAATTCTTAAATTGACTTTTGAATTTACCTCTATTCTAAGAAAAATATTAACAACAGCAGCATTTTTGCAAACTGTGATTATGGTGTTTATTAAGACAAATATAAGTGAGAATAATCCTGTCAGATACAAAAACATTTAGGTTTATATTAAATAAAATAGGTGTAGGGCACCTGGATGGCAGTCAGTGGCGCATACAACCTTTGATCTTGGGGCTGTGGGTTTGCCACTTTGGGTGCACAGATTAGTTAAAAACAAGAAAATAAAAGAAAAATGAAAAGTTTGTGACTGGTACATGTATAGGCAGATCAGTGGAATATAGTAGAGAACCCAGCAGTAGCTCCATTAAATAAATTATGGTATACCAATACAGCCCTTAAAAATGCTAATGTAGAAGAATCTCCAAGACAAAATTTTTGATTTAAAAAATCAAGATGCAGAAGGATATATAATACTGTTAACCATTTGTGTAAAATAATTTTTAGAAAGTTATCAAAATAAAAGTTTGAGGGAAAACAAAAATTGAAAAATGCAATCCAATGAAAAGATAAACATTTAGTAAGCATATTTATATATATACAATCACAGATGCAGAGACTATCTTTGGGCAGCTACATAAGAAATATCTTTTTAGAAGATGCACTTGCTAAGGAAACTGGGACCAGGTTGGAAGGAACAGTTATTTCTCATTGTGAAATCTTTATACATGTACACATATACACGCGTAACACAACACACACAACTGTGGATTCAAAATATTTAAGTTAAGGGGTGCCTAGATGGCTCAGTCGGTTATGCCTCCAACTTGAGCTCAGGTCATGATGTCATGGCTGGTGAGTTTGAGCCCTACATCAGGCTCTGCACTGACAGTGAGGATCCTGCTTGGGATTCTGTCCCTCTTTCTCTGCCCCATCCTCTTCGTTCATGCTCTCACTCTTGTGCGCACGCTCTCTCTCCCTCTCTCTCTCTCTCATTTTCTCAAAATAAATAAACTTTAGAAAAATAAAATAAAATATATTTAAGTTAATAATAATGAAAAAGTACTACTAGAGTTGACTACACTAGAGGGAGCTGTAAGAACACATTTGAGTTGATCCTCACTTGATAAATACTGCCAAGTGTAGTGGAAGTGCTTTTAAGCACCATATTTAGAAGTTTAGTTATAGCAGACTTATGTTCCTTTTCTTTTCTTAGCCTACATGTATGGAGCTTCCAGAAGAACTTCTTCAACTCAAGGATTTCCAGAAGCAGCGCAGAGAGAGAGCTTCAAAAGAATATAGGGTGAATGCACAGGGACTCCTAATAAGGACAGTGATACCTCCAAAGAAGTCAGTGCCACGGACAGCAGGGAAACAGAGAAAAGTAGGGATTTCCTTACTTTGTAAAAATTTTGTACTAGATGAAAATCAACATGTAAATTTGCTGAAAGAACAATCTAAGAATAAACAAACCTCAACAGAAACTCAAAATCTACCTCCCATGAAGGAAGAAACCAGCGAGGATTCTATCAACAAACTCATTTGCCCTGAGTCAGAGAGGCTAGAGGACCAGAGAATAGCTCAAAAAGAACACAGTAAGATATGCAAACAGGAGTTTCAGACAAGTTTATCTTTGAAAGAGGAGATAGAACAATTACTGATAGTGCAAAACCAGGAAGCTCTAAAATGCCCAAAACAAGACATTTCAGTGTCTCCTTCCCTTCCTCAGGAAACCAGAGAGTCTCCAAGTGACACCTTTCATCCTTTTAGAAAAGCTGTGCTTCCCACACTTCCTCCCTGTCCAGCCTTGGAGAAAACTGATTCTTGGATAAATCCCTCTCCAGATCTGTCTTAGAAATGTGCAATTTGTTTTTGAGACTGTGGAGGTGGCTCACTTCCTCTACCAATAGGACCTTCTTCAGTGCTTAAGTTTATCGTGTTGGAAGTTGTTTTGCCTCAGTCATGAAGGAAGGAAGGCCTCAGGGAAAATGATATTCTCATGCTGACTCCTATGCCTAGCTTTGATTAGAATGGGAATGAATAAGTTAAATATTGGAAGAAGTACATTTTTTATTATGTCACTGTGGAAATATTCCCAGTGGTCAGAGCAAATTATTTCTCATAATTTGGGTTTAGAGGATTTGAGGAGGGGAAAAAATCTTGGGCCTAGTATCTGGAAGCATATGCTTAAAAAAATTTTTTTTTTTTTATAATTAAGCTCTGTGCCCAATGTGGAGCTCCAATTCACAACCCCATGATCAGGAGTCACATGCTCTACTAACTGAGCCAGCCAGGCACCCCTACTTTTATTTTTATTAAAAAAAATTTTTTTTATGTCTTCAGTTTGAGAGACCGAGATAGAGAGTGAGTGGGGGAGGGGCAGAGAGCGAGGGAGACACAGAATCTAAAACAGGCTCCAGGCTCTGAGCTGTCCACACATAGCCCGATAGGGGCTAGAACTCGTGAATCCTGAAATCATGACCTGGGCCTAATTGAATGCCGAGCTACCCAGATGCCCCCAGGCACCCCTACTTTTAAACTTTTGTTGTATTTTTTTGGTTTGCAGGGGGTTGGTAAAACTTGTACTGATAAGTTTAAAAAAAGTTAGTAACTGATAACTTTACCAGTACTTTTTTCATTTTCCTTACCTCAAAAAGGATGAAAAAATACTGACTTTATTTTTGAATTTTAATGTTTTGTCTGTCCTATGTCAGAGACAGACACTAATCAATGTTATTACAGGAATCGGTATCCCAGTTTTAATTTCTTTTGATTCCACTTACTTTTAGAATATTTTGTCCATCTTTGTAACAAAGCAGGGGCTTCTTTTGAGTATGTCTATTATGTAAACTTGAAGTTTGATTCCCCTCTTTTGCCTGGAGTTGGTATACTTTTGTTTTAATTAAAAAATGTTTTTTAATGTTTTTTATCTATTTTTGAGAGAGACAGACAGCACGAGCAGGGGAGGGTCAGAGAGAGAGAGGGAGACACAATTCGAAACAGGCTCCAGGCTCTGAGCTGGCTGTCAGCACAGAGCCTGATGCGGGGCTTGAACCCACAAACCGTGAGATAATGACCTGAGCCGAAGTTGGATGCTTAACGGACTGAGCCAGCCAGGCGCCCTTACTTTTTTTTTTTTAAGTAAAAAAATGTTTTCATTTTAAGTAGACTGCATTCAATGTGGGGCTTGAACTCATGACCGTGAGGCCAAGAGTCACATTTTCTTCCAGTTGAGCCAGCCAGGCACCCCAGTTAATATACTTTCTTGGGTAAAAGGAAGACAGCTTTACTGAGCCCTTTTTGTACTGAATACTTGCAAGTTGCTAACATTCTGTTGTGTACAATAACCAATAAACCTGTTTTGGCATTGCATTATCTCTGTTCTTCATTTTATCACGGTAGGAATAACTTGGAATATGTCTGGATTTTTCAGTCTGGAGTCCAGTCTCGAAATCTAGAATTTGACTCTCATATACAGGGTTCTATTATTTATTGTGCTTGTAGCAAACTTAGGGACGGTCTACAGTTAGGAACATCCTTGTCTGCACTCACTGGTTCTATTATGAGTGACATTGAAGGAATAGCTGTGCCCTTCCAAACTCCAAAGCCCAGATCTGGTCTAAGTTCAAGATGAAGTCAGGCCCAAGGATAATGAGCTCAGCCCTGCTGTTGCTGTGTCTCACCTTTTCCTTAGTTTAGAAGGTCATTTGCGGCCAAGGTAGTTTCTGCTTCATCTTGGGTGAATACATCTTCAGGTTGAGTCCAGAATGTGATTAATCTAGGTTTACTTTGGAAAGGGTATGAATTCTTGTAAAATTGATAGAACTGATTTAACTTCTTATGGGACTATTAAATTACTACACACAACATATATAATACAGGCTACAAACAAAAATGAAGTATGCTTCATATTTAAAAAAAGGATTCTTGTTTCATTCGGTATGTTTTGGCTATACTCAAAAAGAACCTTTGGATTGTGTTTCCTATGCTGCTCGATATGGTAGCCTCTAGCTGTATATGTGGCATTGAAATTTTTTTTTTAACTTTTTTTTTAATGTTTTTTTTTATTTTGATACAAAGAGAGACAGAGCATGAGAGGGGGAGGGGCAGAGAGAGAAGGAGACACAGAACCGGAAGCAGGCTCCAGGCTCTGAGCTAGCTGTCAACACAGAGTCTGACGCGGGGCTCGAACCCACGAACATGAGCCGAAGCTGGAGGCCCAACCGACTGAGCCACCCAGGCGCCCTTGAAATTTTTAAAAAACTTAAATTTAGAAATTCAGTTCCTTGGTTGGACTTGCATATTTCCATTCAGTAGTCCCATGTGTCCAGTGACTATATAACATTGAAAGTCACAGATGAAGAACATTTCCATCGTTTGAGAAAGTTCTGTTGAACAGTGCTAGTTGAGAAGTAATTTGACCCCCAGAACTAAATAAGCCTTCTGGATTTCCTCACAGTATTTTCTCAGGGGAACACTCAGAAGGTTGGAACTGCAGTGTTCTCCACATTCTCATTCTAGCCTGGAGTGCCAACCTAAACCCCATGTATGTGCTCAGCTCCCACTGTGAAGTTCTGTTTTGGCTAGAGTGAAAAATCCATGAGGTGCCGGGGTGGCTGAGTAGGTTGAGTTCTGCACTGAACATGAAGCCCCCTTAAGATCATCCTCTGCTCCTCTCCCCTGTGTGCAAATGTGCTCTCTCGCTCGCTCGCTCTCTTATGTTGTTCAAGCCCTCTTGCCAGAAGCCATTACTCAGACTTCTTGTCTAAATTTGCCCAGAATTTTGGGAAATCCTAGGTTCTTATCCCAACCCACCATTGAGTTCTTTAGTTACTCTGTATTTTTCTAGTTGAGAGTTAATAAACTTAGTACATGGTTTCCCAAACTCCTGTGGTCTTGCTGTAGCTTTTACTAATTTCCTGTATCTCTTCTACTCAGGTCTGACTTTTCTGAT
This sequence comes from Suricata suricatta, assembly GCF_006229205.1. Lineage (NCBI taxonomy): Eukaryota > Metazoa > Chordata > Mammalia > Carnivora > Herpestidae > Suricata > Suricata suricatta. The sequence continues at coordinate 81,434,682 of NC_043708.1, read as the reverse complement.
CTCACCTTTCTGTACATGACCTACAATTAGAGCTTCTTACACGTCATTTGACCCGTTTACATTGGGAATTAGGAAATGGAGCTCAATGACTTCCCTGGACAAAAATGCACAGTATAGAACCAGAGTTGTTTCTTGGTCTATTTAATGTTCTTTTAACTATATTATGAAATATCACTGTGGCAGCTTTGCCTCCCATCTAGCTGTGGGTTTGGTAAATCCTAACATGACACAATAGAATTTTAATGCCCTATAGATCTCTTATTGTTTTGATACAAGTCTAGTCCCAGTAGCAAGCTGAGATGATGCCTGGGGGATGGTAGGCGGCCTCTGGGTGGTTAGCAAGGTATACTTACCAAAAAGGCGTGTATTAACAATAGTAACACAAATAAATACAGGAAATTTAAAGAATAAGGAGAAACAATAACTATCATCTCACATTATACAACCCTTCCTAGTATTTCAATGTTTTTCTTTTTCTTTTCCATTTAATTTTTTAAATGTTTATTTATCTTAGAGAGAGACCAAGTGTGAGTGGGGGATTGACAAGGAGAGAGGGAGACACAGGATCCGAAGCAGGCTCTGGGCTCTGAGCTGTCAGCACAGAGCCTGATGCAGGGCTTGAACCCATCGATGGCAAGATCATGACCTGAGCCCAAGTCAGACTTAACTGAGTCACCCTGGCACCTCTTGGTGTTTTTTTTTAAATTTTCTTTCATTTTCTCACTCTCTTTCCCTCTCTCTCTTTCTCTCTCCCTCCTCTCCCCACCTGCAAACTTGAAATAGTCATAACTATAATGTAAATGCACTTACTGTGCTTTTTAAGTCATGTAGTTTCCCATTTCATTATCTTAACAGACAACATTTTTAGCAGATGTTTAATTTTATTTTGAGAGAGCGAGGAGAAAGCCTGAGAGCCAGAGAAGTGGGGTGGGAGGTGGAAGGGGCAGAGGGAGAGCAAGAACCTCAAGGCTCCATGTGCAGTATGGAGACCAACGCAGGGCTCAATCACATGGCCCTGGGATCATGCACTGAGCCCAAATCAAGATTCAGATACTCAACTGACTGAGCCACCCAGGTGCCCCAGTAGATGTTTATTTTTATTTTTTTAGTAGTTTTTAACTTTTACAATTCATGTACTATTTAATAGAATTTGGAAAGCACAGGAAAATTTAAAAAATTACTCATTTCTCTAACCCAACAGAAAAAGCAGGTAACATTTTTGTTAATTCCAGAGTTTATGCATAGGTTTTTGCTCCTACCCAGTTGTAATCATACATATGTGAATAAATTCTACATTATGAATGTCTTCCTATACTGTTACACAACCTTTGTAAAGATTTTTTAATGACTGAATAATATTTCTAAGAAAATGCTATACAGTTTATTTAACTACATTGTGATACATTCAGCTTGTTTCCAATTCCTTATTTCATGCTTTTTAAAGCTATTGCAATGCTTTTCCATGTTTTGAATCATTTTGTTGGGGTAAAATTGCAGAAATAGAAACAGCAGTTCAAAGAGGTTTTCTTGTCTTTGTTATTATAAAATGTTTTTTTTAAAGCTCTTTCTAGGGGCACATGGGTGGCTCAGTGGGTTGAGCATCTGACTGACTCAGGTCATGACTTTGCAGTTTGTGAGTTCCAGCCTGGCATTGGGCTCTGTGCTGACAGCTCAGAGCCTGGAGCCTTCTTCAGATTCTGTGTCTCCCTTTCTCTCTGCTCCTCCCCTGCTCACATTTTATCTCTCTAAAAAATAAATAAACATTAAAAAAAATTTTAAAGCTCTTGGTAAGTTACTTTCCAAAAGTGTTAACAAATTATATTGCCACCTGTGATTCTTGTAGCTATTAGATTTTTTTCTTGAGAGGCATGGCATACTTGTTACCTTCAAAATTCTAACTTCTTCATTTATAAATGTGAAGAGTTTCCTGTCAAATTTTATAACTTACCTGCATTGGGTATTATGAAAATTAATGTAAACATAAATATTTGGGACATTTGAATCTCAATAAATCTACCTGATCTCTAAGTAAGGACAATATTACAGATAAAATATTTAAATCATAGAAACCATAAAATAAAACCAAATTCTATATACTCATGATAAAAAGTTTCTTGGAAATGTCTTCAGAGCTCTCTTTAGGAATATTATAGAATATGATGTTCACTGCTGCATGAAACAATCTTAACAAATTGCCAGGTTCACCCTAAGACAAAGTTTGATAAATTCCATTCCATATACTCTTACGATTTGAGCTGGATTTGAGCCAGTGACTCTACAATTTAATAGACCTCCTCAAACAGGAAGAGCTGTCAAATTGTAATCAGGGCATAATCAGCAATCTGATCTTAAAATAACATAAGTCGTTGCAAAAAAAAAAAAGTCTATACTATGCTTTAGTTTATTCAGTCATGAGCAGCATTTCTTAAACAATGGGATGGAATAGAAGAATATCAGAGTATGTTGCACATAGTAAGGGAAAATTACTGTTTTTTGAAATTCCTTTTTCTTGGTTGTATGCCTGAGATATATGTGCTTCTAATGTGGGTTGCAGTTAAAAAAAAAAAAAAGAAAAGAAAAAAGAAACAGCTAAAGGAAAGCATAGAAGGAAATCTATTTTTTTTTAATTTTTTAAGTTGATTTCTTTAATTTTGAGAGAGAGACAGCATAAGTGGGGAAGGGTCAGAAAGAGAGGGAAACCCAGAATCCTAAGCAGGTTTTGCACTGTCAGCATAGAGTCAGATGCAGGACTCGAATTCATGACACCATGAGATCATGAGCTAAAACCAAGAGTTTGGATGTTTAACCAACTGTTTACGTTTAATGTTTAACCCAGGAATGCCAGAAATTTATATCTTTAAATATTTACCCAGTAAAACACAGAAGATCTAAAGTCAATGATCTTGGAGCACCTGGGTGGCTCAGTCAGTTAAGCGTCGGGCTTTGGCTCAGGTCATGATCTCATGGTTCATGGGTTTGAGCCCCGCATCGAGCTCTGCTGACAGCTAGCACAGAGCCTGGAACCTGCTTCAGATTCTGTATCTCCCCCTCTCTCTGACCCTCCCCTGCTCACAGTGTCTCTCTCTGTTTCTCAAAAAATAAAAATAAAGTCAATGATCTTAGCTTCTATCCTAAACTGGAAAAAGAATCATAAACTTGAGGTAAGTAGAAGATAAAATGAATAAAAGCAGAAATAAGAGTAGAAATCAATATAGTTAAAAGTAGACAGAAAAAAATCAATAAAACCAAAATCTAATTGGTTGAAAAGATCAAAAAATTGCTCAACTGTTAACTATATTGACCAAGATAAAAAACGAAACAAAACAAAAACACAAATCACCAATATGATGAACGAAAGAGGGACTATCACTATAGATCCTACACATGTTAAAGGATAACAGTGGACTCCTGTGAATAATTCTGTGCCCTCGAATTGAACAGCTTAGTGAAATGGGCAAATTCACTGAAAAACACAAACCACCAAAATTCAGTGAAAAGCACAAATCATTGAAAAACACAAATCACCACATAGAAAACCGTTACCTAAAGAATGTAAAATTTTTGTAAATTTTGTTTTAAAGGTTTTAGTTGAAGTTAGTTTTGCAAGATTGTTATATTTCTGTATGAATGTATTTTTTAATGTTTATTTGTTTAGAGAGAGAGGGGGAAAGAGTGCAGGTGTGAGTCGGGAAGGGGCAAAGAGAGAGAGAGGAAGAGAGAATTCCAAGCAGGCTCCACACTGACAGTGCAGAGCCCAACACAGGGCCCAAAGTCATAAATTGTGAGATCATGACCTGAGCTGAAATCAAGAAGTGGTTGCTTTACTGACCGAACCACCCAGGTGTCCCTGTATGAATGTATTTTTTATTGGAATAATACAAAATAATTCTTATTTTTTTTAATGTTTTTATTTATTTTTGATACAGAGAGAGACAAAGCATGAGAGGGGGAGGGGCAGAGAGAGAAGGAGACACAGAACTGGAAGCAGGCTCCAGGCTCTGAGCTAGCTGTCAGCACAGAGCCTGACGCGGGGCTCGAACCCAGGAACGTGAGATCTGACCTGAGCCGAAGCCGGATGCTTAACCAACTGAGCCACCCAGGCGCCCCAAAATAATTCTTATTTTAAAAAAAGAGAAGACATAGAAAGCCTGAATAGCTATAAATCAATTAAACAAATTGTATTCATAATTTGAAACTTTGCCTAGAGCAAACTTTGTACCCTGTTAGCTTTACTGATGAGTATCCAAGGAAGCAATGATAGCAATTCTTATAGGAAATAAAATGGAGGAGTCACTTTCCACCTCTTTATGAGGCCATAAATATGATATTACTCTGATACCTAAACTAGACAATAATATTGCAAGGTCAGAAAACTATACACTAATATTCATCACAAACATAGATGTAAAATCCTTAACAAAATATTAGCAAATAGAATCTAGGAATGTACAAAAGGGATAATACATGATGACCAGGTGGAGTTTATCCCAGGACACAAATACAGTTTGACATGAAAATATAATCCATGACATTAACAGAATAAAAGAGAAAGACCTTATGATTATCTCAATAGCTACTGGAAAATACTTTAGACAAAAATATACATCAATTCATGAGAAAAAAAAACCCAATCTCTCAACAGACTAGGATTAGGAGAGTATGTCTTTTATCTAACAAAGTGCTTTTAAAAAACTAAAGGTCTAGGCAACAGCAACAAAAATAGACAAATCGGGCTTTTTTTGAATTTGTGCATCAAAAGACACGAGGGAGAATAAAATGGCAACCCACAGAATGGGAGGACAGATTTAAAAATAATATCTGGGGGTGCCTGGGTGGCTC
>NC_043708.1:81395446-81429743 GCF_006229205.1 Suricata suricatta | reverse complement strand
TGTTTCTCCCTCTCTCTCTGACCCTCCCCTGCTCATGCTCTCTCTCTCTCTCTCTCTCTCTCTCTCACACTCTCTCTCTCTCTCAAAAATAAATTAAAACACTAAAAAAGGGGCGCCTGGGTGGCTCAGTCGGTTAAGCTTCCGGCTTCGGCTCAGGTCAGATCTCACGTTTGTGGGTTCGAGCCCCGCGTCGGGTTCTGTGCTGACAGCTAGCTCAGAGCCTGGAGCCTGCTTCCAGATCTGTGTCTCCTTCTCTCTCTGCCCCTCCCCCTCTCATGCTTTGTCTCTGTCTGTATCAAAAATAAATAAAACATTAAAAAAAAACACTAAAAAATTAAAAAAAATAAAAATCATATCTGATAATGGATTCATATCCAGAATATATAGAGAACTCCTAAAATTCAACAATTAAAAAAACCTGTTTAAAAAACAGGGCATAGGGGCGCCTGGATGGCTCAGTTGGTTAAGCCTCCAGCTTCAGCTCAGGTCAGATCTCACATTTGTGGGTTCGAGCCCCGTGTCAGGCTCTGTGCTGACCACTAGCTCAGAGCCTGGAGCCTGCTTCTGGTTCTGGGTCTCCTTCTCTCTCTGCCCCTCTCCCTCTCATGCTTTGTCTCTCTCTGTATCAAAAATAAATAAAACATTTAAAAAAAAACAGGGAATAGACTTGAATAGACATTTTTCCAAAGAATATATATAAATTTCCAATAAATACATGAAAAGATGCTCAATATTGCTAATCATTGAGAAATGCAAATCAAAACTACACTGAGATACCACTTCATTCCCATTAGGATGGCTACAATTAAAAAACAGAAAATAGGGGCTTCTGGCTGGGTCAGTTGGTAGAGTATGCAACTCTATTCTTTTTTTTAATGTTTTATTTATTTTTGAAACAGAGAGAGACAGAGCATGAGAGGGGGGAGGGGCAGAGAGATAGGGAGACACAGAACAGAGCATGAGAGGGGGAGGGGCAGAGAGAGAGGGAGACACAGAACGGGAAGCAGGCTCCAGGCTCTGAGCTAGCTGTCAGCACAGAGCCTGATACGGGGCTTGAAACCAGGAACGTGAGATCTAACCTGAGCTGAAGTCAGAGGCTTTAACCAACTGAGCCACCCAGGCGCCCCAAAGTATACAACTCTTAATCTAGGGGTTGTGAGCTTGAACCCCACAGAGAAGTAGAGTTTACTTAAGAAGGAAGGAAGGAAAGAAGGAAGGAAGGACAAAAGAAAGAGAGAGAGAGAGAGAGAGAGAGAGAGAGAGAGAGAGAGAGAGAGAAAGGAAGGAAGAAAGGAAGGAAGAAAGAAAAGAAAGAGAAAAGACAAAAGAAAAAAGAAAGAAAAGAATAGCAAGTGTTGGTAAGAGGTAGAGGAATTAGAACACTTGTGCACTATTGGTGGCAATATAATACAGTTGCTGTGGAAAATGTTATGGTATTTTCTCAAAAAGTTAAAAATAGAATACCAAATCATCCTTCAATTCTTTTTCTAGGTATATACCCAAAAGAATGGAAAACGGGGTTTTGAAAAGATATTTGTACTCCATATTCATACCAGTATTATTTACAATAGCTAAAACATGGAAACAACCCAAGTGATCATTGACAGATGAATGGGTAAGTAAAATGTGATATATTATACAATGGAATGAAATTTAGCTTTAAAATTTTTTTTTAATTTTTTTTTAAGGTTTTCTTTATTTTTGATACAGAGAGAGACAGAACATGAGAGGGGAGGGGCAGAGAGAAAAGGAGACACAGAACTGGAAGCAGGCTCCAGGCTCTGAGCTAGCTGTCAGCACAGAGGCTGATGCGGGGCTCGAACCCACGAATGTGAGATCTGACCTGAGCCGAAGTCGGAGGTTTAACCGACTGAGCCACCCAGGCACCCCTAAAATTTTTTAAATGTTTTGTTTATTTTAGAGAGAGAGACAGAGACAGCGTGAGCATGGGAGGGTCAGCGAGAGAAAGAGAGAGAGGCAGACACAGAATCCAAAGATAGGCTCCAGGCTCTGAGCTAGCTGTCAGCATAGAGCCTGATGCTAGGCTCAAACCCACAAACTGTGAGATCATGACCTGAGCCAAAGCCAGACACTCAACCATCTGAGCCACCCAGGCGCCCTGAGATTTAGCTTATAAAAAGGGAAATTGTAATACGTGTCACACATAGATGAATCTTGAGGACATTATGCTAAGTGAAATAAGTCAGCTATCTAAAGTAGTCAGAATCACAGAGTCAGAAAATAGATTGTGGTGGCTGGGGGCTGGAGAGAGGAAGGTGTGCGGAGTTACTGTCTATAGTTATAGAGTTTCGGTTTTGCAAGATGAAAAGAATTCTAGAGATTGTTGGTAGTCATGTCTCTATAACAATATGAATATATTTAATACTAGTCCCTGAACATGTAAAATGAAAAAGGTGATAAATTATATATGTATTTTATCACATTTTTTTAAATTGAGGGGAAAACTCTATTACTAACATCACACTTAAAATGTTGAAAGCCTAAATGTTTTCCCCATATGACTGAGAACAAAGAAGGAATATATACTTTCACTACTTTGACATGTACTGTAACTACTAACTAGTGAAGTGAAATAAGGCAAGAAAAAAAGCATATAGATTAGAAATTGAAAAAGTAAAATTGTATTTTTACATGACATGATCAGGTGCATATAAAATACTAAAGAATCTACAAAATGCTACTAAAACCCATAAGTGAATTTAGCAGTGTCACAGATACACTGTCAATATACAAAACTGTGAATATACAAGAAATACTACCAAATAACAATCTGAAGTTGAAAATTTTTAAATAGTACCATTTATTATAATGTCCAAAACATGATATCCTTGATATATTTAATACAATATGTTCAAGATCAGGGCATATTGAAAACTATAAAATGTTGCTGAGGTATATTTAAAAAGATATAAATATAATTTCCTTTTTCCTTTTTTCGGGGATGTTATTCCTTTATTTAGGTCTTCTTACAAGAATATTTTATAAATTTCAGTATACAAATCTTGTATTTCTTTTGTTAAATTTATTTCTAAATATTTTATCCTTTATACTATCATAGATGGAATTGTTTATTTTTATTAATTTATTTTCAAGTTAGTTAACACACAGTGTGGTCTTGGCTTCAGGAGTAGAACCAGTGATTAATCTCTTACATATGACAGATAGCCAGTGCTCATCCTGAAACTGCCCTCCTACTGCCTGTCACTCATTTAAGCCATCCATTCCACCACCTCCCTCTCAGTTCTTCCTCTGTATTTAAGAGTCTCTTATGGTTTGCTTCTCTCTCTCTGTTTTTATCTTCTTTTTCCTTCCCTTCCCCTATGTTCATCTGTTGAGTTTCTCAAATTCCACATGTGAAATCATAGGATATTTGTCTTTCTCTGACTGACTTATTTTGCTTAGCATAATATACTCTAGTTCTATCCACTTTGTTGCAAATGGCAAGATTTCATTCTTTATCATCACCAAGTAGTATTCCAGTGTGTGTGTGTGTGTGTGTGTGTGTATACCATGTCTTCTTTACCCATTCATCAGTTCGTGGCCATTTGGACTCTTTCCATAATTTGGCTATTGTTAATAGCACTGCTATAAACACTGGGGTGCATGTACCTTTCAAATCAGCATTTTTGTATCCTTTGGATACATTCCTAGTAGTACAATTGCTGGGTTGTAGAGTATTTCTATTTTTAATTTTTTGAGGACACTCCATTCTGTTTTCCAGAGTGGATGCACCAATTTGTGTTCCCACCAACAGTGCAAAATGGTTCTTCTTTCTCCACATCCTCACCAACATCTGTTGTTTCCTGATTGTTAGTTTTAGCCATTCTGACTGGTGTGAGGTGATATCTCATTGTGGTTTTGATTTGTATTTCTCTGATGATGAGCAATGTTGAGCATCTTTTCATGTGTCTGTTGGCCATCTGGATGTCTTCTTTGGAAAATTATCTAGGGGTGCCTGGGTGGCTCAGTCGGTTAAGTGTCGGGCTTCGGCTCAGGTCATGATTTCACGGTTTGTGGGTTCCAGCCCCGCATCTGGCTCTGTGCTGACAGCTAGCTCAGAGCCTGGAGCCTGCTTCAGATTCTGTGTGTCTCTCTCTCTCTCTCTGACCCTCCCCTGCTCACACTATCTCTCTCTGTCTCTCAAAAATAAAAAACATTAAAAAAAAAGTATCTATTCACATCTTCTGTCCATTTCTTCACAGGATTATTTGTTTTTCACTTGTTGAGTTTGTTAAGTTCTTTATAGATTTTGGATACTAACCCTTTATCTGATATGTCATTTGCAAATATCTTCTCCCATTCCATGGATTGCCTTTTTGCTTTGTTGATTGTTTCCTTTGTTGTGCAGAAGCTTTTCAACTTAATGAGGTTCCAGTGGTTCATTTTTGCTTATATTTCCCTTGATTCCTGAGACATGTCGGGTGTGACCTAGGTCATAGGTTGCTGCATATTTTTTCCTGTAAGATTTTAATGGTTTCCTATCTCACATCTAGGTCTTTTATCCATTTATAATTTATTTTTGTGTATGGTCTAAGAAAGTGGTTCAATTTTATTCTTAATGAATGTTAACTGTCTGATTCTCCCAGTACCATTTGCTAAAGAGACTTTTTTCCAATGGATAGTCTTTCCTACTTTGTTGAAGATTAGTTGGCCATATATTTGTGGATCCATTTCTGGGTTCTCTGTTCTGTTGCATTGACCTATGTGTCTGTTGTATGCCAACACCACACTGTCTTGATGATTGAGCTTTGTAATACAGGTTTAAGTCTGGGACTTGTGATGCCTTCAGTTTTGGTTTTCTTTTTCTTAAAAAAATTTTTTTAATGTCTTTTATTTATTTTTGAGAGACAGAGAGACAGTGCAAGCAGGGGATGGTCAGAGAGAGAGGGAGACAGAATCTGAAGCAGCCTCCAGGCTCTGAGCTAGCTGTCAACACAGAGCTTGATGCAGGGCTCGAACCCACGAACAGTGAGATCATGACCTGAGCTGAAGCCGGATGCCTAACCAATTGAGCCACCCAGGTGCCCCTGGTTTTCTTTTTCAACATGACTTTGGGTACTCGGGGTCTTTGGTGGTTCCATATAATTTTAGGATTGTTTGTTCTAGCTCCGTGAAGAATACCAGTGTTATTTTGATAGGGAATGTATTGAATGTATAGATTGCTTTGGGTAGTATCGACATTTTAACAATATTTGTTCTTCCAATTCATGAGCATGGAATATTTTTCCATTTCTTTGTGTCTTTTTAAATTTCTTTCAGGAGCTTTGTATGGTTTTCAGCATACAGATCTTCTACCTCTTTGGATAGGTTTATTCCTAGGTATTTTATTGGTTTTGGTGAAATAGTAAATGTGATTGATTGCTTGGTATCTCTTTCTATTGCTTCATTATTGGTGTGTATCCTTTCACTTTGCTGAGTTCATGTATCAGCTTCAGCAGTTTTTTGGTGGAGTCTTTAAGGTTTTCCATGTAGTATATCATGTCATCTGCAAAATCTGAAAGCTTAACTTCTTTGCCAATTTGGATGGCTTTTATTTTGTTTTGCTGTCTCACTGTTGAGGCTAGGACTTCCAACACTATGTTGAACAAAGTGGTGAGAATGGACATCCCTGTCATGTGCCTGATCTTAGGGGGAAAGCTCTCTGTTTTTTCCCATTGAGAATGATACTAGCTGTGGGCCTTTCATATATGGCTTTTATGATGTTAGGGTATGTTGCTTCATATCCTGACTTTCTTGAGGGTTTTTATCAAAAAATTTTTAATGATTTTATTTATTTTTGAGAGAAACTCTGAGAGAGACAGCACGAGCAGGGGAGGGTCAGAGAGAGAAGGAGATATAGAATCTGAAGACAGGTTCCAGGCTCTGAGCTGTCAGCACAGGGGCTCTGACCCATGAACCATGAGTTCATGACCTGAGCCAAAGTCAGACACTTAACTGACTGAGTCACCCAGGCACTCCAGACAGTTTTTATCAAGAAAGGATGTGTATTTTGTCAAATGATTTTTTTGCATCTATTGACAATATCATATGGGTATTAGTGTTTCCTTTTTTTAAATGTTAATTTATTTATTGAGAGAGAGAGGGAGAGAGAGAAAGAGAGAGAGAGTACACATGTGCAAGCAGGGGAGGGCCAGAGAGAAAGGGAGAGAGAGAGAGAATCCCAAGCAGGCTCTGCACTATCAGCCCAGAATCCCATGCAGGGCTGGATTCCATGAACCATAAGATCATGACCTGAGCCCAAATCAAGAGTAGGATGCTTGGGACACCTGGGTGGCTCAGTTGGTCGAGCCTCCAACTTCAGCTCAGGTCACGATCTCACGGTTTGTGGCTTCAAGACCCGTGTTGCGCTCCTTCTGACAGTGCGGAACCCGTTTAGGATTCTCTTTCTCCCCTCTCTCTGTCCCTCCTCTGTTCGCACTCTCTCTCTCAAAAATAAATAAACATTAAAAAAAAAAAAGGAGTAGGTTGCTCAGCCTACTAAGCCGTCTAGGTGCCCCAAGATGTAAATTAATGGAAAATATACCATGCAGGCTCAATATTGTTAAGATATTGGTTATTTCTATATTGATATATAGGCTTATTACAATCACAGTCAAAATGCAGGCAAGTTTATTGGGGAATTGACAAGGGGCTTCCAAAATTTATATGGAAATGCAAAAGACTTAGATTAGCTAAAACAACCTAGAAAAGGAAGAATACAGGTGGAGGATTTACACTGCATCATTAAAAACATCATCAAAACAGTGTGGTATTGGTGTTAGGTAGTCATAAAATCAATGAAAGAGAATACTGAGCCCAGAGATAGAGGATCACATATAAACTATTTATTTTTGATGAAGGTACATGGTAAATTCAATAAGGAAAGAACTGTCTTTTGAACAAAATTTTGCCAAAATAATTAGGTATCTATATGAAAACAAGAGAAAAAGCCAATCCTTGTCTTATAACACACAAAATTTTAACTCAAAATGAATCACAGGCCTAAATGTAAAAGCTGAAATTATAGGTGCACCTTGATGGCTCATTTGGGAGAGCATGTGATTCTTTATCTCAGGAGTATGAGTTTGAGTCTCCCACTGGGTGTAGAGATTACTTAAAAATAAACTTTAAAAAAAGCTAAAATTTAAAAAATGACAAAGGAAACAGAGAATTTTATGACATTGAGACAGACAAGAATTTCTTAGGACACAAGGGGTACCTGCGTGGTTCAGTTGGTGGCTCAGATCATGAGCTCATTGTTTGTGGGTTCAAGCCCTGTGTCAGGCTCTGTGCTGACAGCTCAGAGCCTGGAGCCTACTTTGGATTCTGTGTCTCCTTCTCTCTCTGTTCATTTCCTGCTCATGCTCTCTGCCTCTCTCTCTCTCAAACATAAATAAACATTAAACATTAAAAAAAAAAAGAATTTCTTAAGATACAAAATACCCAAACCGTAAAGAAAAAAAAAAAAAAACCCATGACGTGGATATCATTTAAAATCTAAAAGTTCTGCTCTTTTAAAGATAGTTCAGGAGCTGCTGAGTGGGTCAGACGGTTACATGACTGACTCTGGATTTCAGCTCAGGTCATGATCTCAGGCCTGACACTCCCACCAGCATATGTGAGAGCTCTGGTTGCTCTACAGCCTCACCTATATTTGGTGGTGTTAGGTTTTTTTTTGTTTTGTTTTTTAAATTTTAGCCACTGCAGTGAGTGTGTAGTGGTATCTTGTGAGCTTAATTTGTAATGAGATTGAGTCATGCATCGGGCTCCTTGCAAGGCAGGGAGCCTGATTATATTTTCCCTCTCTCTCTTTCTCTCTGCTCCTTCCCAGCTCATGCTCTCTCTCTCTCCAAAAAAATTTTTAATATAAATAAATATACCTCAAATAAAATGAAAAAGCAAACCACAGACTGGGAAAAAGTATTTGCCATACATATATTTTGACAAAGGATTTGTTTGCCTTTAGTATATATACAAAAATCCTATAAGTCAGTAAGGCAATCTAATTTAAAAATGGACAAGAGATTTGAACAGAGTCATCATAAAAGAAGATAAAGAATGGCCAGTAAGCACTATATTATTATTATTATTATTATTATTATTTTAATGTTTGTTTATTTTTGAGAGAGAGACAGGCTGCAAGCAGGGGAGAGGCAGAGAGAGAGGGAGACACAAAATCTGAAGCAAGCTCCAGGCTCTGAGCTGTCAGCGCAGATCCTGACATGGGGCCTGAAACCATGAACCATAAGATCATGACCTGAGCTGAACCTGGAAGCTTAACCAACTGAGCCACTCAGGGGCTCCCCACCAATTTGTATAGCACGGGGGAAGGGCAGAGAGAGAGGGAGAGAGAAAATCCCCAGGTAGGCTCCACAACAACCGCACAAAGCTGGATGTGGGGCTTGATCCCAGGAACTGTGAGCTCATGACCTGAGTTGAAATCAAGAGTTGGATGGTTAACTGACTGAGCCATACAGACACCCTGATAGGCTTATTCTTAATAGCCCTAAACTGGAACCCAAAGTTCCAACAACAGGCAATTAGATTAAAAAATAGTGGTCTATTCATATAGTAGACTAGTACTTAGCAATAAAAAGGCACAAACCGCAATGCACACAACTTGAACAACTCTCAAATATTTTTGTAGAGCAAAAGAAGCCAGATGCAGGGGTGCTATTACATCATTCAATGAAATGAAATGCTAGTAAAAACAAAACTAATCTATGGTAACACCAAGTTTAAGGACGCAGGTCTGAATCAACCTGACTCCATGACAGGCTTCCAGTTTCCCCTCGGTCCTTGGAGGCCTAGGGGTCGGTTTCTCAGAATCATTAGACAATAAAACGGCACACATTGCCCACGGCAGGAGGGAACACCCTTGTAACACCCTTAACGTTTCTGTTTCTAAGGACAGGCCTAGAGATAGAAGCTATAGATGATCACTTATTGCTTAAGGCTAGTTACACCCTATGTAAGGGTCCTGGGTCCTGGGTCCACTCTGTAATTGGTTAACATTCTAAATGTTGTAATTGGTTCCCACCAAAAGTAATGAACACCCTGGACAATGTGTATGATTAAAGTTACTGCCAATGATGTTATGTGATAATGATTGGACCCCGTACCTGTGTCACAATTTCCTGTAACTCCCCCTTCCCAAACCTATAAAGGCCCTGCCCCGTCTTTGTTCGGGGCTCTCAGCACAGATCCACTGAGCTAGTGAAGTCTGTGAGCCCGAGCTTATAAGCCTGTAATAATAAAGGCCTTTGTTTTGCATGCGTGACTCGGTCTTGTAAGATTTAATAGATGGAGGCAGAGATGGGAGGAAAGAAAGAACCAGGTTATGGAGCCAAGAAAGCCTTTATTGGGATCTGCGATTCCCGGGCGAGGTCCCATGACCCCGGAAGTGGGGAGTCAGGGAAGTCGCACCCGATAGGCAATGGATGGGGGGTTTTATGGGTAAAGGGGTTCTGGGCTTGATCTTAGGAGGGCAGATTATCAAATAAGGGCATTTCAGGGACATGGAGGGATGGAATAGGTTGCCTCATCTGTCAGGGTGATGGGAAGTTGGAGCTTCGTGATTGGCTATTTCCAAATGGGGCAGGACATCCCAGGTCTGCAGGTGAGGGGCGGGGGCTGTCTGTGCACGTGTTCTCCTCCAGCCCCCAGAGAAATGGCCGCTCCGTCACCACCTTAAGGTAACTCTTACAGGTCTCCCTGGCAGTCTCTGGTTTTTGGGGAGAATATTGAAATCTTGGGCATAACACAAGCAGATCAGTGATTGCTCCGGAGTAGACATAGGAGTTGAGGATTGACTACAAAGGGGCACAGAAAATTTTTTTCAGGTGAATGGGTGTTAAATATCTTGATTGTGGTGGTGGTTATACCAGTGTATACATTTTTTGAAACTCATTGAGTTGCACATGCATAAATATTATTATACATAAACTGTGCCTCAATAAATTTATTTTAAAAACATTTGGGCATAGGGGAAATAATCATTAGGATTACAATAGTCTGTTAAATACTAATGAACAGAAGCAAATGTATGTTGCTAATTGTGAAAAGTAAGGGAGATGATTCATTTTCAAAACTACCAAATAAAAGCTGTGCTGTCTAGTTGACAGTAGGTTTACAACCTATTGGAAATATGTACGAACATATTGATCAATTAATCAACTGTAATGCCCAAGTTTTCAATATCACCCAAAAACCAGAAACTGCCAGGGAAACTAATCACGCATGCAATAGGAAAAGGCGGTTTTATTACGGGCTTAGGCTGGCCAGAGCCTAAGCTCGGGCTCACAGACTTTACCGGCAGTGGATCCATGCTGAGAGCCCCGAACAAGGTTAGGGTAGGGCTTTTATGAGTTTTGGGAAGGGGGAGTTACAGGAAATGGAGACACAGGCGCAGCGATCCAATCATAATGTAGAGTATCATTGACAACAGATTTAACCATACACATTGTTCAGAGCGTTCGTTACTTTTGGCGGGACCCAATTACAACATTTAGGGTATCTTTGAAATTAACCAATTACAGTGCCAGTTGAGGGTCTTGTTTGGTGACTATCAACTTTAACCTTAGGCAACAGGGTCCTATCTAAAGTTTCTATCTGTAGGCCTCACCTTTAGGAATGTGGGGAGAGGTAGCTGGCCTTTCCTGATTGGATACTGCAGAGTGGTCTCCTGCCTCGGGTAATGTGTAACCGCCTAGTAGTTCTGGAGAGACTGACCCTTAGACCTTCTAGTTTAGAGGGGAAACTTAAAGCCTGTCATGGCGACTGTTTGGTTCAGACTCGAGTTCTTACACAACATTCTTGATTGAGTCCCAAACCCTCAGACACTTCACTTCTTGATTCTTCTTTCCCTCTGGGTTTCACATGCCAGGAGGTAAATTGTCTGCTGTAAGTGCCCCAAGTGTGCCTCTCTATCAGACACTAGGTCTTGCAGGAACATGGATTAAAGCCTCACTTCGCTGTTTTCAGAGTCTCTGCCTCCCTCCTTTGATTAGGTCGATGGGCATAGCTCTAACACAAATGTAATCAGAAAAATTCAAACAAAATTAAAAAGAAATAGTAATATATGCACTTAGTTATAAAATAAACAGTACAGAAGGGCTTATAATGAAAATGAATATCCCCCTGCCTCCTCCTTGACCAGCCTCAGTACTTTTCCCCAGAGGCATCCAGTTTTATTTTTTATTAAAAACATTTTTTTAATATGTTTTTATTTATTTTTGAGACAGAGAGAGACAGAGTATGAGCGGGGGAGGGGTTGAGAGAGATGGAGACACAGAATCCGAAGCAGGTTTCAGGCTCTGAGCTGTGAGCACAGAGCTCAACGCGGAGCTCGAACCTACCAACTTCCACTTCTAATATTTTCATTCTTCATCCCCTGTTTCTTCAATGAACTAGAGCGTAAACTGGTAGATATGAACACAGTTGATGAAATGCACTTGTGATGTGAACCAGAGGGCCAGTAACTTATGCAGATGCTGCTCTTCTCTCTACATTGCATCAGTGGCCTCTCTGATTAGTATGAGAGACTTCCACATTCTGGCATTCTCAAATTCCCCAGAGTGCTAATTGTTTATAACTTAAAAGCCACCTGATGGCTAAACCCTGAATGTTCTAAATAAAAGCTTTGTAATGGAAACAAATTCTAATGAAGACATTCCTTAGGAAGGGCCAACACTGCGAGTTCCGGGAATGCGGGAGATGAGGGAGAATGTTCTCTTCATTATTGTGTAACTGGGTGGGAAGCAGTCCATAGTTTGCTTTTGAAGAAGCCATTGAAATAGCAAACTTTTGAGTCAAGAAAATTCTTCTTCAGCCCTTCCTTCTGAGAAGACATAGGTATGTAAAAGAAGTAAAATGTAAATGAAAATATTACTGTGTGAGGAGGTCTTACTTGCCTCTACAATATTGAACACGGCACCATGGCTTTAAGGCTCACTTACTTTGGTGTTCAACATAGCAGGCTTTATTTTTGCATTCATTAGCAAACATTTTGGAGTGCATTTTTGGAGCCAGCCACTGGACTGACTTGGGGAATCAAAAATAAAGATACGCGGGGCACTTGGGTGAGTCAGTCGGTTAAGCTTCAGACTTTGGCTCAAGTCATGATCTTGCAGGTCGTGAGTTAGGGCCCACGTCAGGCTGTGCTGAGAGCTTGGAGCCTGGAGCCTGCTTCAGCTTCTGTGTCTCCCTTTCTCTCTCTGCCCCTCCCCTGCTCGTGCTCTGTCCATCTCTCTCTCAAAACTAAATAAACGTAAAAAAAAGAAAAAAGACAGTCGCTAGTTTCAACAAAGTCTAGTGGGAGACATGTACAAATATTATAATTGAAATAATAGTTATGTTCAAGGTGTACCAGTGCACTGGTGGTGGAGGTAAGACTAGGCGAGACGGAGTAGCCTTGGAGAGGAGATGGCACTTGCCCTGAAACTGAGATGTGTGTCAACAGGCTTTCTAAGAGGTAGGGGAAGTGTGCTTTTTGGATAAAAGAACTACAAGGAATTCACTACTGCTAGAGGGGAAAACATATAGGGTATGATGGTGACAGGTAAGGCTGGGAAACAGGGTCCATGGATCTGTTACCTTTTTTTGATCATAAGCAAAAAACTGGACTTGGCGAATGTGAACAAGAAGAGAATTTATTGGAAAGATCCGTGGCTCGCAGAATTGACGGGAAAGCAGGAGAAGCAAGGTTGGAAATAGGATCAGGGACAGCTGCAGAACTCGGGGCAGCAGGAACCACTCATCTGTCTGAGTGAATGAGAGCCAATACATTGCTTCCCCTTCCCTGCATAATTCAACTCAGGATTCAAAACCCTGAGAGAGAATATAATTGACTTTATATCATACACCCACACATCTAGGTTACCTAGATTTATTGTCCCACCAATATTGCCAACACAGGGAACAAGTAATTCCCAAAAGAAATCTTTTATTTTTTTATTTTTTTAACGTTTATTTATTTTTGCAAGAGAGAGTGCCAGCAGTGGAGGGGCAGAGAGAGAGGGACACAGAATTCGAAGCAGCTATGAGCTGTAAGCAAAGAGCCCAATGCAGGGCTCAAACTCTCAAACTCTCAAAGTGAGATCATGATGTGAGCAGAAGCTTAACTGACTGAGCCACCCAAATGCCCCAGTTCCCAAAAGAAATCTTAAGTGCACTGCCAACGGAGGGATTGAGGAAAAAATTGTTGAATTTAGGTTTTATCCTGTAGAAAGCCATGTTATCCCAGAGAAGATGGGTTTTATCCCGTAGAAAATAGGGTTTATTGCATAGAAAACCATGGAAGAATTATGAAGAAGAAACTGAGATTATCAGAAAAGTAGATTTTATTTTTTTATTAAAAAAATTTTTTTTAATGTTCTTAATTTCTTTCTGAGAGACAGAGAGAGACAGCACGAGCAAGGGAGAGTCAGAGGGAGAGGGAGATACAGAATCTGAAGCAGGCTCCAGGCTCTGAGCTAGCTGTCAGCACAGAGCCTGATGCGGGGCTCAAACCCATGCACCATGAGATCATGGCCTGAGCTGAAGCCGGATGCTTAACCAACTGAGCCACCCAGGTGCCCCAGAAAAGTAGATTTTAGATCTTCCTGGTTTAAATTAGAGGATGGATTGTCACTCTTTTTTTCTTTCTTGTACCTTTCCTCAGACATAAGCAATCACCATCTGAATATTTCAAATAAGTGTAATCATACACATTGTGGTATTTTGTGACTGGCTCCTTTCATTTAGCATAATATTTCTTTTAAACATTTTTTTTTAATGTTTTATTTATTTTTGAGATAGAGAGTGACAGAGTGTGAGCAAGGGAGGGGTAGAGAGAGAGGGAGACACAGAATCTGAAACAGGCTCCAGGCTCTGAGCTGTCAGCATAGAACCTGATACGGGGCTCCAACCCATGAACTGTGAGATCATGACCCGAGCCGAAGTTGGACACTTAACTGATGAGCCACCCAGGCGACCCTAGCATATATCTAAGGGTCATATGTGTTTGTATTATATAGATATACCATATTTTAATTTATTTATTTTTAAAGTAAGTTCTAGGCCCAACGTGGGGCTTGAATTCAGCGCCCCAAGATCAAGCGTTGCATGCTCTACTGACTGAGTCAATCTGTTATTCTATACCACATTTTATTTATCCATTCATCAGTTGATGGACATTTGGGTTATTTCTACATTTTGGCTATTACGAATAATGCTACTATGAACATTTGTATGTAAGTCTTCATGTGGACGGTTTTCATTTCTCTTGAGCATGTATACCTAAGGAGTGGAGTTGCTGGATCATATGGTAAGTATATGTTTAACTTTTTTGAGGCACTTCCAGAGTGTTTTTCAAAGCATACCATTAGCCTCAAATTATTTTAAGCACTTCTTCCACTGATATTTTAATTTTTTTACATTAATTTATTTTTGAGAGACAGAGTGAGATAGAGTGCAAGTGGAGGAGGGGCAGAGAGAAAAGGAAACTCAGAATCCAAAGCAGTCTCCAGGTTCTGAGCAAGCATTCACCACAGAGCCCAACGTGGGGCTCAAACCCAGGAACTGTGATTTCATGACCTGACCTGAAGTTGCATGCTCAACTGACTCAGCCAGCTGGGCACCCCATTCACTGATAATTTAGATATATAATTTCTTTTACGAGATATACATTTTATGAAAGATTTTATTTTTAAGGAACCTCTAAACCCAATGTGGGACTCAAACTTATAACCCTGAGATCAAGAGTCACAAGCTCTTCCAACTGAGCCAGCCAGATGCCCCTAGGAGATACACATTTTTATAGCATAGTAAAATAAGGTGAACATTCTTGTAGCAACCACTCACGTCATGCAAAAGAACTTTGCCAGACATCTCAGAAGATCCAGGACATGCCACAACTCAATCACAGTCCCTAGCTTCTCTCCCTAAGGACCATCCTGATAATTATATTACATCTGTATCTTTTCCACACAAAGAATTTGGGTTCCTAAGGACATGAGGGATGTTAGAATTATACTATCCTATAACTACTCATTTGCTTTATCAAATATGCAGAGGTTTCATAATAGTGATACTAGTACCCCTACCACCACCAGATTATGATTACTAAAATCAAAGAATATTTTTCTGCATGAATTTTCCCAATCTCTCTATTCTTTCTGATAGTTGTATTTACACTGTCCGATTATGTAGCTATTACATACTATAATCTAACTCTCACTTTCATTTAGTCTTAGTTCTATAAGAAACCATATAATTAATGTTTACTACCAGCTCTTATGTCAATGACTCTAGTCATTTTGATGATCTGAAGCTCCTCTAGTAGATTCATTAGCATAGGCTCATGAGAGCAAACTTTTTTGAGTTCATGCATGATGTAATAAATTTATCTGCTCTTTATATTTACATCTCAGTTTTCCTGAATATAAAATCCTTGATTCTTATTTCCTTTCTGCTAGTATATTGAATATGTTACTCCATTTTCTTCTGGCACAACATGTTGCTATTAAAGTCTAGGTATACTAATCAAATATGATTTCTAATTTTATGTCATGAAGTCTGCTTGCCTGGATGCCTAAAGGATCTTTTTTTCATTTTATATAATGCAAAATAATTTTAGTTGATTATATGTTGATGTTGGTCATTCTTGGTGACCATTTTGAGATTACAGTGTGCTATTTTTTTTAAGATTTTATTTTTAAATTTTTAATGTAATCTTGACTCCTGATGTGGGGCTTGATCTCATGGCTCTAAGATCAAGAGTTGCATGCTCCACTGACTGAGCCAGTCAGCCCCCCGGCCTCCCTACAGCATGCTTTTTTTTTTTAAGTAGGCTTCTTGCCTAGTGTGAAGCCCATAGCATGCTTTTTATATACACGTAGTTTTAGCTTAATTGTTTTTTAAATTTCAGGAATGCATTCTTGAATTTTACTTTTTTTTAAAAATATTTTTTAATGTTTTTATTTATTTTTGATACAGAGAGAGTGCATGAGACAGGGAGGGGCAGAGAAAGAAGGGGACACAGAACCGGGAAGCAGGCTCCAGGCTCTGAGCTGTCAGCACAGAGCCTGACACGGGACTCGAACACACGAACATGAGATCTGACCTGAGCCGAAGTCGGAGGCTCAACCGACTGAGCCACCCAGGCGCCCCTGAATTTTACTTTTAGTATTTATACTCTTCTCTTGCTTAGTTTTTATTCTGTAAAGTCTTCTATTTTCCTGGGACACCTGGGTGGCTTGGTCATTTAAGCATCTGACTGTTGATTTCGGCTCAGGTCCTGATCTCACTGTTGTGGGATGGAGCCACATGTCTGTGCTATCAGCACAGAGCCTGCTTTGGATTCTCTTTCTTCCTCTCTCTCTGCCCCTCTACTCCATGTGCGTGTGCGTGCATACTCTCAAAAATAAATAAACTTTAAAAAAGTCTTCTATTTTCCATGTGTTGGATTTTCTTTGCTTGTCTTCAGGATTTGTCACTTTGTTTCAAATCCTTTCATTTTCTTCCTTTCTTTTTTGTTGAAAGACTGTTCCTCCTTTTTACCCTCTTAATACATCACTTGTGTTCATTTGCTCATGTGTTGCTTCCACTTTAGTCTTTTTTTTAGTTGTTTATTAAATTGTATTTTTAATTCTCTTTTGGGTTCTGTCACCTCATTTCTGAATATTTCTAATTCTTATGTTCTTTCTTATCTTGGATAATACTTTTAATGCCTTTTAGATTGTTATGCAATAGTACATTTGACTGTTGATCTGTTTTTGAGTATGTCTCATTGGCGTGATTACACTCGGATGTTATTCTGCTTTTTATTCTCTTTTTTTCTTATAATAAGCTTGTATGGGATTTGGGTGGCATGCTTTTTTGTTGCCTATGTTTATGCAAAAGTAATTTTCCTGAAATTTTGGTAGGATGCTTGATTCAATTGGTTTTTTAACTTTACAGAGCTCCCTGTTTTCTTGTTGTATAATATTAAAATACTTGTGATTTGCTTGCTGAGATTTCCTGGCTCTATTTTCCTGCCCCATTTTTTTCTTGACTTCTGTTGTCCCTGTTGACTCAATTCTTAGCAGTTTCTCCTCAGTGTAGGATGCTGTCCTGGAAGAGAGCCATGGTTGGTTATTTTCTAGAGTATAGGATCTAGGCTGTTCCAGCCAATACAGACCTTCAACTTGTGGCACCCTTAAACTTATTTGCTATTGGATTGGACAAAACCCTCCTGGTTTCAGCCATTTTTCTCAAATTGGCCCTTACTTTTTTTTGAGAGAGAGAGAGAATGAGAGAGGAGAGGGAAAGGTAATCTTAAGCAGGCTCCACATCCAGTGCAAAGCTCAACATTGGCTTGATCCCACAACCATGAGATCATGGCCTGAGCTGAAATCAAGACTTGGATGCTTAACTGACTGAGCTGCCCAGGTGCCCTGAGGCAGCTTACTTTCTAATGAATAACTATTGGCTATTTTAGAGGTTTCTTTTTAGGTCTGTCAGATGTCCCATTGTTCCCTTTTTTCCTCCCATGGATCCCAAAGTTCTTGGTGGTTTGTCCTCTCTTGCTTTTGCAGTTTACAGATACTTTGTCACCAAGTTTTGTTGTAAATATTGTTCAAGTGTTTGAGATTTTAATATTTAATTATTTTATTTTTGCGTGGGAATTTGAGAAAATTTAAAAACCGTGCCACCACACCACTCCTGCCACCTTCCCTGAGTCTTGGTATATGCTTTTATTTTCAGTGAAAATAAAATAAAATTCCAGTACTGTGGCTTCCTTCGTGGGTGAGCTTTCTCTCACATCACTCGCTCTGAGGTAAGTCAGCTATCATGTCTGTAGAATACTCAGACAGCCCTTTGGAGAGGTCAACCTGGCAAAAAAAAAAAAACCTCTTAGAATTCCAGCCTATAGCCTATGGGGGGACTGTGTCTTGTTACCTAAAGCATGAGTAACCTTGGAAGTACATCCTCCCCAGTCAGGCCTTCAGATAACTGTAGCCCTAGGCAACAGTTTGACAGAAACCTCAGGAGAAACTCTGAACAATAACTACTCAGCTAAAGGGATTGTGGATTCTTGATCCTCAGAAATTGTGAAATAATAAATGTTTACTGCTTTAAGCTAAGTTTTGGCATAATTTGTGATCCAGTAATGGATAACAAATATACTTATGAACAGATGATTCCACTTGGTAGGCCTAGATGTCTTGATGAATTCAGTGATGTTTTTCTAACATCTTTTTTTTACTGTTCTTTTATTTTTTATATTATTTTTGAGAGACAGAGAGAGAGAGAGAGAGTGCAAGCAGGGGAGGGTAAGAGAGAGAGGGAGATACAGAATCTGAAGCAGGCTCCAGGCTCTGAGCTAGCTGTCAGCACAGAGCCTGATGCGGGGCTCAAACCCATGAACCGTGACATCATGACCTGAGCTGAAGCCAGACAAAGCCAGATGCTTAACCGACTGAGCCACCCAGGCGCCCCCTAACATCTTTTTTAAAAAAAGTTTATATATGTTTGAGAGAGTGAGAGTGTGAGTGTGAAAGAGAGCAGGGAAGGGCAGAGAGAGAGAGGGAGAGAGAGAATCCCAAGCAGGCTCTGCACTGTCAGCAGAGAGCCCAATGTGGGACTCAAACTCATGAACCATGATATCATGACCTGAACTGAAACCGAGAGTCAGACACTTAACTGACTAAGCCACCTTCTAACATCTTATTGTAGAAAATATCAAACATACAGCAGTCAAAAGATTTTACAGAAATACCCATAGACTTACCACCTATAGTCTATCAGCATTTTTTGTGGCTTTTAATGACATCATACAGAACTTGAAGGAAGACATTCCATTAATAATTGTTCAAAATATTTACAGAATTATGGATTCCAAGTTTGCCATTTTCTTTTTAAAGTTTTTTTATTAAAAAACTTTATTTTATTTTATTTTATTTTTGAGACAGAGTATGAGCAGGGGAGAGGCAGAGACGGGGAGACACAGAATCTGAAGCAGGTTCCAGGCTCTGAGCTGTCAGCACAGAGCCCAACACGGGGCTCGAGTTCACAGACTATGGGATCATGACCTGAACTGAAGTAGGATGCTTAACTAACTGAGCCACCCCAGATACCCCCAAGTTTACTACTTTTCAAGGCAAACTGTTCCCCTTTTCAGATCTGTTTATTTAAATGTTCTTCTATTTTTAGTTGAAATTCATTTTACTGCATTTTCCATCTGTTGGTCTTCCCATGGTACAATGGAGAATAAGTCCTTTCCTTTTCCCAAGTGGTAGCTCTCTGTTCCTCCAGCCTAGATGTAGATGAGCATTCTTGCTGTTGATAATCTCTGGGCCACTTCACCATCCGCTGTTAACTTCCCCTCTCCTCCATCAGCTGTGTAATTAATTTCCTGCATTAAATTTCCTCTGTTCCAAATACTTAAGAGTGTTTTCTGTTTACCAGTTAATCCTCACGGACATAGGCGTATACCGCATAATTTTTGACATTGTCCTGAGGGGGTACCTGTAGTGCTTGCCTCAGGCAGGTGTGATTTCTCCCAGAGACAGGAAACGGTATGGTATGGATATACGTGGTATGGTATGGATATATGTTGTATCGTCTGTGCCTTGCCAGCCATGTCATGACTGAGGATATAAAGAAATCTTATTTTCAGGGATGCAGTTGGAATTAAATGAGGAAAGCTTGAAATGATGATATTTTAGAAAATGGTATATTAATGAGTTCTAACTGTTGAAAATGAAGTGGTCTTTGGATATCCTATAAATGAGATTAGAAGAAACTTGATAACCAGAGAGGAATTACGAAGTGAAAGTCAAATAGATGAGTGAAAAGCTGAATGTACTTTGAAAATCTCCCATCAGTAAGAAGAAAGAAGGGCCCAATCATGATGGAAGGCAAACACTAGTAATATTGTATGGCTCATTGCTTGTATTTAAAGAACAACAGGGAAATCAAACATAAACCATTAGTAGCACTTCTTATCATATGATATCAGTTAAATATAAAATTGTAATTTTTCGGAGCCCCTGAGTGGCTCAGTTGGTTAAATGTCCTACGTAGGCTCAGGTCACAATCTTACAGTTCATGGGTTCCATGAACTGTGTTTGGGCTCTGCTGACCGTTCAGAGCCTGAAGCCTGCTTCGGATTCTGTGTCTCCCTCTCTCTCTGCCCCTCCCCTGCTCACACTCTGTTTCTGTCCATCTCTCAAAAATGAAAAAAACATTTAAAAAGTTAAAAAAGTTGTAATTTTTCTAAAATCTTAACAATATATCATTTTTATTTTCATTTATCTCTATCTATACTGTAGGTGCTGAATGAATAATAGGAATCAGGGAAGAATGAGGAAAAAATACATGAATTTCAAAAAATGTTTCTGGAAATTACCATCATGCAATTATGATCTTAACACTACATAAAATAATGGAATAAATATTTTAAAAGAAAAATATGTAGCCTCTAAAGGATGAAGGAATTCGGACTAATCAACAACAGTGATGAATTATAAATAGTGGACCTTGCCAGATTGGTGTGAGTGGTTTTCTGGGGGGTTTTTGGGTTATGAATTCCAGGAATAAGAGAAGTGTTAGATATTCTAGATTGGGCTATGAGTAAAGCATTTTGATCTAACATCTTGTGAAATCTCAATTACGAAATTAACTTATAGTGATTTCCAGGTGAGAGGGGTAACTGGAAAATTTCAAAGAAGACTTAGAGGAACAAATGAGCAATGACAGGGAATTTTTAAAAACTTTTTTGTTGTGAAATATACATAGAAGTTTACGTAATGAAAACTCACCCTTTAGAGTAAAACCTAAAATGAACACCCAGTTTGAGAACTAGAATATTTCAGGACCATAGACCCTTACCTTGTAACTGTTTTTTTTTATCACAACGCCCTCTACAAGCCCTCCCCCAGAGGTAACCATTATCCTGACTTTTATGGCAATCACATCCTTGCTTTCCTTTACAGGTTCACCATCTCCCAATGAATTCCCCAATAGGCAAGTAGCTTTGCCTGGTTTTGAACTTTATCTGCATAGAATCATAATGTATATGTTATTTTGTATTGACCTCTCTTCATGCAATATTATTCTGTTGTTATATGTTGTCAGTGGCTATGTCTCATTAATTTTCACTGATGTACAGTATTTCATTTTTGGTGTATACCACAGTTTATATATTGTTGTGTCTGTGATAATACCAGTCAGGAGGGAATGACAAGAATTTCTATAAGTGAAAAGATGATTTCTCAAGTCTGTTTTTCAGAGTCTGTCCCAGACCTGCCAGCATCACAACCACTGTATGCCAATTTAGAATCCAGATTCTGGGGTTCCTCTCAAGCCCTTCTGAATCAGTCTCTGGAGCTGGGCTCAAGGAATCTGCCCTTGAAAAGCTAAAGTGAGCCCCCTGTAGCAATTTGCTCCACAATCAGTTTAGGGTGAATCCTGAGAGTACATGTAGTTATAAGGTAGGTGCAAGTCCAGCAAGCACAGTGTATATTGGGACATACCAACTTGTCCAGCATGACTCGCAATGAGAACTTTTTTCCTCAGCAGTTTATGAAAATATTCATGGAACACTCTCATTTATTCTATATTTGACCAGTCTATTATTTATATACTCTATGCAAACAGTATCCTAAGTATTGTGAGAAGTAAGAGGATAAATTAGAGCTTTTATGTGTAAGGCTTAAAATTTTCATTAATGGCCTCATTGATGAATTAATCATTAATCTCTGTACCCAACTTGAGGCTTGAACTCACAACTTCGAGATCAAGAGTTGCATGCTCTTCCAAGTGAGCCAATCAAGCGCCCGTATTTTTATGGCATTTACAATTGGAAAAATAAGATGTGTGGAAATGATTGTTGTAATAACATGGTTCTCAGAGTCACATGTTGGGACCTTCTAGGAAGGACTTTAGAATAGGAGAGACCAGGATGAAACATGGTGGGCTAGGATGAAGTTCCATCATTGAGTCCAAATAAAATCATTTTGGGGTCAGTCTCTGAAGGTTGAAACTGAAGGTTTCAGGACATCGTTACAGGATTTCTCATCAGCAGATACTCACTAACAGGTAGAAGAAAGATCATATGAGTCAGTGTAAGTAATGCTGCATAAAGGGATAGTTAGAAACTTTGTAAGAGGTCAGAGTGTTGACTAAAAAATAGGTTCCTGGGGCAGGATGCAACCCTGGAAGGAAACTGGAGTGAGAACTAGGGACCCAAGCCAGAGTCTTTGTCTAGACTGGTCATGCACATTGGAGGGGTAAACAGGAAGACTCAATTCAGTGTTCCTGAAGACATCCAACACTATTCACACCAGGTCAAGGGCATTAGACTATATCCTTTACTAGAGGAAAAGGAACAGGAATCATGCCAGGCGAAGTCCTCATTAGTTTGGGGCTGATGGTGCAGAATCTGCAGGTAGCAGACTCTGAGTGCCTACAAATATCTGGGGCAGGGTCTGGAATAAGCAGGAAGCAGTTCATAAGAATGTGATCTGATCCAATTTGACTAGAGTTAACAAGAGAGAAGAAGGAATCAGGAAGAGTTTCATGGAGGAGTGAGAATTTGAAAAGAGCTTGAGAAATCAATTCTAAGTAGGGAAAATGAAATTTACTGGTCAGAGTTAGCAAGGTCACTTCTGGAGCCCTTCTCACAATTAGGAATTATGTAGCAATTCATCAAAACCTTGGCTTGGTGACAAAGTTAAATATTTTCATTATTTGTACGCAATTGAATCCTAGAATTTTTTTCAGAAATCTGGAACATATGCCATTTGATTCCTGTGACTTGTTTCCTGGTATCTTATTACAAACATGTCAAACATACACACAAACTATTTTACAGTGAACACTACATCCACCATCCAGATTCTACAATTGCCATTTTATTGTTTGATGTTTTTCAGAGTAAATTAGAGACAATAGAACACTTCGCCCAAACACTTGAGCATACATAATATTAAGTAGCATTTGGTATTTATGGTTTTTTTAAGATAAAAATTTACACCTCATGAAATGTATAATCATAAATGTACCATTCAGTGAGTTATGACAAATGTTCATAACTTAATAACATCAAACCTCTATGAAGATTCAGAAGATCCTGAACAGTCTAGAAAGTTCTCTCATGCCTTTTCTAAGAACATTGCCTCACCTTCCAGAGCAAACTCTGTTCTGATTTTTTCCGTCATAGATTAATTTTGCCTATCCTAGAACTTCATATAAACATATTGTACAACATGTACACTTTTGAGTAAGTCTTCTTTCATTTATATAATGTTTTTGAGATTTATCCATGTTGTTCCATGTAATTCTTTTTTGCTGCAGAATAGCATTTCATTGTATGGTTATACCATAGTTTGTTTATGTTTTTTGATTTGAATGGTTTTTGACATAGTTTCAGATTATAGAAAAGTTAGAAGAATAGCACAGAGAATTTTGGATATCCTTCACACAAGTCCTCCAAATGTTAACATTTACCTACACTTGCTTTATCTCTTTCCCCCATCTTTTTTCTGAATTAGGTCGCATATTTGATGCCCCTTTTCTCCTTAATACTTCAGCATATATTACCTAAAACAAACAAGAAATTCTCTCATATTACCAGAGTACATTTAACAAAATCAAGAGATGAAAAGGATACAATACTATTTTATAATATTCAGGCTTTGTTCAAAATTGCCCAATTGTCTCAATAATATCCTTGATAGGAAAAGAAAATCCAAAAATATGACTTGTCATGTCTCTTTAGTCTTCTTTATTCTAGATCAGTTCCTGAAACTCTATATTTCTTTTCTTTTTTTTTAAACCTATTCATTCATTGGACACCTGGGTAGCTCAGTCAGTTAAACCGACAACTTCAGCTCAGGTCATGATCTCTCGGTTTATGGGTTTGAGCCTCGCATCAGGCTCAGTGCTGACAGCTCAGAATCTGGATCCTGCTTCGGATTCTGTGTCTCCCTCTCTTTCTGCAGCTCCCCCACTTGCACTCTCTTTCATTTTCTCAAAAAATGAATAAAAATTTTGAAAAGAATAATAATAAAATAAAACATATTCATTCATTTAATCCATAACAACCTGGTAGATAAAGTACAATTTTATTATTATTATTATTATTATTATTATTATTTATATACTTATTTTTTTTTAGTAATCTCTATACCCAACATGGGGCTTACACCCAAGAGCCTGAGATCAAGAGCTTAATGCTCTTCTGACTGAGCCAGCCAGGAAACCCTGTTTATTATTCATGACATTGATATTTCTTTCAGAATATGGGCAAGTTATTTATTTGTTAATTTATATTTTTATTTTTTAAAATATTTTATTTTTAAGTATTCTCTATACCCCAAATAGGGCTCGAACTCACAAGTCTGAGATCAAGAGTTGTATGCTTTACTGACATTGCTACCCAGGCACCCCTTCTTATTTTTTTTTTAAGTAGGCTCAATGCCCAATGGGGGTTTGAACTCATGACCCCAAGATCAAGAGTCACATAGCCAGATGACCCTAGGCAAGTTATTTTTTTTTAAGTTTATTTATTTATTTTGAGAGAGAGAGCGAGAGAGTGATAGAGTGAATGTGAACTCTCGTGAGTGGGGGAGGGGCAGGGAGAGAGAGTGAGAGTGAGAGAGAGAGAGAGAGAGAGAGAGAGAGAGAGAATCCCAAGCAGGCCTTGTGCTATCAGTGCAGAGCACGATGTAAGGCTCAAACTCACAAACTCTGACATCATGATCTGAGCCAAAGTCGGATGCTTAATTTATTGAGCCATCCATGCACTCCCTAGGGAAGTTATTTTTTAATTAAGCTTTTAATGTGAGGCAATTATATGGTTACATGCAGTTGTAAGGAATACTGCAGAGAAATCTCATGTACTCTTTACCCAGTTTGTCCCATTGGTAATAATATCTTGCAAAACTGTAGCATAATATCAAAACCAGGATGTTGACATTGATACAGTCAAGATAAGGGACATTTCCATCACCAGAAGGATCCTTCATGTTGTCCTTTTATAGCCATCTTAATTTCACTCCCACCCCTATCTTTTCCTTAGCCCTGGAAAGCAGTAATCTGTTCTATATTTCTATAATCTTGTCATGTCAAGAAATTACATAAATAGAACCATACAGTATGTAACCTTTCAGATAGTTTTTTTTCCACTCAACATAGCTCTTTGGAGATTCATCTAGGTTGTTGCATGCAGCCATAGTTCCTCCTGCTGAGTAGTATTTCACGGTATGGATCTGTTGAAAGACATCTGAGTTGTTTTCAATTTTTTACTGTTATGCATAAAGCCACTGTAAACATTTATACAGTTTTCCTGCGATTGTAAATCTTTACTTCTCTGGGAGAAATGCCCAGGAGTGCAACTGCTGGGTCTTATTATAGGTACATGTTTAGTTTTTAAAGAAACTGTCATAGTATTTTCAAAACTGGCTATACCATTTTGCTTTCCTAACAGCAATGTTATGAGAAATACATTTTCTTCAAATCTTCAGTAACACTTGCTATTGTATTTTTTATGTTAGCAGTGTGAGTTGGGTGAGGTGGTATCTCATTATAATTTTATTTTGCATTTCCTTAATGGCTAACGATGCTGAGTATCTTTTCATATGCTTATATGTCATCTGTATATCTTCCTTGTGGAAATGTCTCTTCATGTCTTTTGTCCATGGATTCTTTGCTTTCAGATTGCTTGCTATTTATATTGTTTCCTATTTAGGGGCACCTGGCTGGCTCAGTTGGAAGAGCATACCACTCCTGATATTGGAGTCATGAGTTCAAGCCCTATGGTGCATGTAGAGATTACTTAAGTAAACTTAAAAAAAAAGATTTCCTATTTACTGTTTAGTTTGTTGTTCCTGTTGTCTCTGTTGTTTAAAGTATAGGAGAGCTGACATTGTTTTTCTGTTTTGTTACTAGATGTCTTAGATGAGCCATTCAAGGAATATCACTCAGTCAAACTTTATGTAGCCTATCCCTTTGCACACTGATGCAAACACTGGTGGCACTTAACCAAGGCCTTATTTCCAGACCAAATCATGCAGATTTGAGCAAAGGTGGCAAGAGTAAGAACCTTGGCTGAATTTTCATGAGTGGCTCTAATAGAACTGCTGGTGACCCATCTTGCTTTCATAGATACCACAAGGCACAAGGCGACTATTGAGTTTTGGGAATTGTTAATGTATTTTAGATACTTGTCCTTTATCAAATATGTGGTTTGCAAATATATTCTTTTAGTCTGTAGTTTCTTTTCATCCCCTCAACAAGGTCTTTCACAGAGTTTATTTCATCCATTATTTTTTTCATGGTTATTTAGTTTTGTGAGAGAGAGAGAGAGAGGGAGAAAGAGAATCCTAACCAGCCTCCACGATATTGTTGCAGAGTTTGACAAGGGGCTCAAAGCCAAGAACCATGAGATCATGACTTGAGCCAAAGTCAGATGCCTAACCAACTGAGCCACCCAGGCACCCCTCATCAGTTTATTTTTATGGATAATACTTTTGGTTTCAAGGCTAAAAACTCTTTGCCCAGTCATATATCACAATGATTTTCTGCTATAATTTTCCCCGAGAGTTTTTTAGTTTTACCATTTACATTTAAGTCCACGATCCACTTTGAGTTATTTCATTATGTACTGTGAGATTTAGGTTAAGGTTCATTTTTCTGCCTATGGACATCCAGTTACCCTAGCACCATTGGTTGCAAAGGTTACTTTCTTATATAGATTTGCTTTTGTAATTCAGCTGTTCTTTGTGACCTTGGATTAAGCAGTAGTTGCCTAGATATCACATCAAAAGCACAAACCACAAAAGAAAAAATATGTATGAATTGGACTTCATCAAAATTAAAGCTTTTTGTGCTTCATAGGACATAATGCTAGATGTATACCTAAGTTTTTTTTTCTTGAGTGATTTAAATGGTATATTAAAATTTTTTTATATGTTTATTTTTGAGAAAGAGAGACACACACACAGAGTTTGAGCAGGGGAGGGGCAGAGACAGAGGGAGAATTCAAAGCAGGTTCTAGGCTCTGAGCTGTCAGCACAGAGTGCAGTTAGGCACTTGAACCCACAAACCGTGAGATCATGATCTGAGCTGAAATCGGAAGCTTAACCGACAGCCACCCAGGACCCCCTAAATGGTATTGTATTTTAATCCATATGGTCATTGCTAGTATATAAAAATGCAGTTTATTTTTATATGGTTATCTTATATCCTAAGATTTTGCTGACCTCACATTTTGTTTCTTAGATTTTCTTTTTAAATGTAGACAATCATGTTACCTGAAAATAGGACAGTTTTCTTTCTTCCTTTCCGATTAGAATGCTTTTTTTTTAATGTTTCTTTTTTTGAGAGAAAGAGAAAGAGAGAGAGAGAGATGGAGAGGATGGAGGAGGGGCAGAGAGAGGGAGACAGAGGATCCGAAGTGAGCTCTGAGATGACAGCAGAGAGCCTGTTGCAGAGCTTGAGATCTGCAAACCCTGAGATCATGACCTGAGCCGAAGTCAGATACTTAACCGACGGAGCCACCCAGGTGTCCCTGGAATGCCTTTTATTTCCCTTACTTGCCTTAAAGTAATTTTAGAACTGCCAGCATTCTGCTGTCTCAAATATTTTCTCTCTATATATTTGGGACATCTGGCAGTGATTGTCTTACTCCATTTGGACTGCTAATACAAAGTACCACAGACTAGGTGGCTTCTAAACAACAGAAATTTATTTCTCATATTTCTGGAGAATGGAAGTCCAAGATCAGGGTGCCAGCATTGTCAAGTTCTGGTGAAGACCCTCTTGTAGGGTGTGGATTATTGACTTCTCACTCACTCTGTCTCACATGGTGGAAGGGGCTAGGGAGCTGTGTGGGGTCCTTTTTAAAGTTTATTTATTTATTTTGAGAGAGTTAGGGAAAGAAAGAGTGGAGGAGAGACAGAGAGAGTGAGAGAGAGAGGATCCCAAGCAGGCCCTTCGCTGTCAGCACAGGAGTCCCAACATGGGGCTCAAACTCACCAACCCTGAGATCGTGACCTGAGCCTAACTCAAGATTCAGAAGCTCCACTGACTGAGCCACCCAGGTGCTCCTGTGGGTTTTTTTTCCCAAAAGGCACTAATTCCATTCATTAGAGCTATGACCTCATGACCCAATCACCTCCCCAGATCCCCACCTCCTAATACCATTACCTTGTACCTTAGGTTTTCAACATATGAATTTTGGAGGGACACAACATTCATCTCATAGTAATAATATAATTTTTGCATCAACTGTCAAACATAATCAGGAGGAATGTACATGACAAACATACCACAAACAAATCAAATAAAATCAAGAGGAGAAATAAAGCCTAATGTTATTTGCCTAAATTTTTACTTAACATGTTATTTTTTTCTTTCTAGATGTTCGAAGGTTCCTTCTTTTATAATTTCTTTTCTATTTAAAGAACTCGTACCCATTCTTTTAGCAGAGGTCTGATGACTACATAGTATCCTAGTTTTTCTGCATCTGACAGTATCTTGATTTACCCTTCAACCCTAGAAGATATTTTCACTGAGTATAGAATTCTGAGTTGCCACTTCTTTCACCATTGGAATAATATTGTGCCACTTTCTTCTGGCCTTCATGGTTTCTGATAAGAAATTCAGTGTTATTTAGGGGTGCTTGTCTGGCTCAGTGAGTAGACACGTAACTCTTAATCTCTGGGTTTTGAGTTTGAGCCCCATGTTTGGTGTAGAGTTTACTTAACTAAATAAAATTACAAAAAAAAGAAAAAGAAAAAGAAATTCACTGTCATTTGAACTGTTTTTTCCTGAATAGGTAATGTGTCTTCTCTGTCATTTTAGTGTTGGCTCTATTGATTGTCTTTTTCTCATTCAGTTTGAGTTCTTGACTCTTGGAAATTGGCACTTGAAACCTGGACATCTTCATATTATGTCTTCAAATATGATTCTGGGTCTTATGGCTTCCTTTGAAACCACTCCAATAGAGGAAGGGGGCTGTGCCATCTTATTACTGTCAGATGGAGATAGAAATCCAGGTTCTTCACTTGGTTACTAGTGATATCTGAATGTGGGGGCTCCCTGTTATGCTGGTGGGAGGGTTGAGTTCCATGTCTCCACATGGTCTCCATTTTGAGACTGTGTAAATACCTTTTTAATCTTTAAACTTTCACCTTCTAGTTTTCACTGCTTACATTGATAATATTTGCCTGAATCAATTATTATGATGATTTTCAAATGATGATTTTCTGATCTTATCTTTCCTTCCTCATTTATTAATTTACATTTAATTGAAAGAAGAGCTCTCCCTTCTCCACCATTGATTCACTAATTCATTCATTTATCTATGTATCTATTCATATAAATGTATGGATTCTTATAATAATTCTTTACTATAAGTATTTAAAAATTTTTTTAAATGTTTATTTATTTTTGAGAAAGAGAGCATAAGCAGGGGAGGGGACGAGAGAGAGGAAGACACAGAATCTGAAGAAGGTTCCAGGCTCAAAGCCTGCTGTGGGGATCGAACTCACAAATGGTGAGATCATTATCTGAGCTGAAGTCAGACACTGAACTGACTGAGCCACCCAGATGTCCTGTTACTATCAGTATTTATTTTGATGCTCAAATTGCCCCAGATTTGGCCAGTGGGATCCCCCTTTAGTTATTCTTATGTCTCTGTGACATGTCTTTATCCAAAGACAACAAGATTGGGGCATCTGACTGGTAGAGCAAGCTACTCTTGATCTTGGGGTTGGGAGCTCAAGTCTCACATTGGGTGTAAAGATTACTTTTTAAAAAGCTAAAAAATTCAGGCAGCTGGGTGGCTCAGGCAGTTAAGTGTCTGACTTTGGATCAGGTCATGATCTCAGTTTGTAGATTTGAACCCTGTGTCAGGCTCTGCACTGACAGCTCAGAGCCTGGAGCTCAAATTGTTTGTCTCCCTCATCATAATAATTGATTCAGGCAAATATTATCAATGTAAGCAGTGAAAACTAGCAGGTGAAAATTTAAAGATTAAAAAGGTATTTACACAGTCTCAAAATGGAGACCATGTGGAGACATGGAACTCAAACCTCCCACCAGCGTAACAGGGAGCCCCCACATTCTGAAAAACACATCCTCCACTCACACTCTGAAAAACAAATAAACATTAACAATTTTTTAAATGTTTATTTTTGAGACAGAGAGAGACAGAGTGCAAACAAGGGAAGGGGAGAGAGAGAGAAAGAGGGAGTCACAGAATCTGAAACAGGCTCTGAGCTCTGAGCTGTCAGCACAGAGCCCAATGGGGGCTGGAACTCATGTACCGCGAGATCGTGACCTGAGCTGAAGTCAGATGCTTAACCAACTGAGCCACCCAGGCACCCCTCATTAACAATTTTTAAAAATTTTTTAAATGTTTTTAATTTATTTTTTGATACAGAGAGAGACAGAACATGAGAGGGGGAGGGGCAGAGAGAGAGAAGGAGACACAGACATGGAAGCAGGCTCCAGGCTCTGAGCTAGCTGTCAGCACAGAGCCTGACGCGGGGCTCGAACCCACGAACGTGAGATCTGACCTGAGCCGAAGTCGGAGGCTTAACCGACTGAGCCACCCAGGTGCCCCTAACAATTTTTTTAAAAAGCTAAGAAGTTAAATTAAAAATACCCCTAAGGACAATACGATGACATAGAAAATTCTAGAGAGTCTACAAAAAAGCTACTAGAACTGTGAGAATAACAATGTTGTAGGGCACAGATTAATATATAAAAACCAATCATATTTATTTTTTTTAAAGTTTATTTATTTTAAGACAGAGAGAGAGAGGTAGGGACAGAGAGAAAGGGAGAGGGAGAATAGAGAATCCCAAGCAGGCTCTATGTTCAGAGTGCGGGCCTAGACTCAGGGCTTGGACTCACTAACTGTGAGATCTTGACCAGAGCTGAAACCAAGAATTGGACACTTAACCGACTAAGCCACCAGGTGCTCCCATATTTCAATATAATAGCAATAGTGTTAACAATACCATTTAATAAAGCAAAAATAACATGAAATACTTAAGGATAAATCTAACAAAATATGTGCCAGATTTGTATTTTGAAACTACAATTGATGACAGAAATTAAGGAAGATTTAAATAAATGGAGAGACCTACCTTGTTTATGCATTATAGAGTCACTATTGTTAAACTATTAATTCTTCCCAACTTTGGGGGAAGAAATTGGTCAGCTGTTTCTAAAATGTATATGAAAAATCAAAGGCTCTAGAATGGCCAAAACAACTTTGAAAAAGAACATAGTTGGAGGATTTATACTTTCTAATTGTAGGACTTATTCTAAAACTATAATAATCAAGACTATGTGGTATTGGGGAGCCTGTGTGGCTCAGTCAGATTAGCTTCCAACTTCAACTCTGGTAATGATCTCATCTCACTGTACGTGGTTTCAAGCCCCACGTCAGGCTCTGTGCTGACAGCTCAGAGCCTGGAATGTGCTTCAGATTCTGTGTCTCCCTCTCTCTCTGACTCTCCCCTGCTCACACTTTGTCTCTCTCTCAAAAAAAAAAGTAGAAATATAAATATATCAATGGAAAAAATGGAGTC
This sequence comes from Suricata suricatta, assembly GCF_006229205.1. Classification (NCBI taxonomy): domain Eukaryota; kingdom Metazoa; phylum Chordata; class Mammalia; order Carnivora; family Herpestidae; genus Suricata; species Suricata suricatta. Next base: position 81,398,172 of record NC_043708.1, on the reverse strand, counting down.
CAGATACAAACTCACATATACATGGTCAATTCATTGTCAACAAAGACTCCAAGATGATTCAATGGAGATAGGATAATCTTTTCAGAAAATGGTTGTGGGAACAATTGGACATTCATATGTAAAGAAATGAGCCTTGACACTTGCCTTACAACAGATTAAAAAAGTAAGTTAAAATGGATCACAGACGTAAAGCCCTAAAACCTAAGATATAACTTCTAGAAGAAAACACAGGAGAAAAAAATTTTGTGATATTAAGAAAATATATCATAAAGTGGACACAAAAATGTAATTCAGTAGCTAAAAATCCCCAGATAATTCCATTAAATAATGAGCAGGGTTGGGGTGCCTGGATGGCTCAATAGGTTAACTGTCTGGTGCCTAACCCACTGAGCCAGCCAGGTACCCCTCCAGTAGCATTTCTGGTTGAAATGGGGATATGGTGCCAGAGCCAAACTCTAACAGGCCCTGGATCAAGGCATAGTAGGTTACCTGTAAGAACTTTCCATTGAAGTAAACATGCTTTGAAGCCTTGAATTGCCTCTATATCCAACTAGTCAAATTGACAATCCTTATGTCTTTTTTCACTGTGTTTGGGTGAAGATTGAGTTTCTAAGATCAGTCAATATTATAACTAGAGTGTGCTGAAATATACTAGCCAGAATTTTTCCCTTTTAAAAAATATTTTCTTACAGTAAATGTCTAATATAGTTAAAACTCTGTAAAATAGGGGTCCCTAAATGACTCAGTCAGTTAAGCATCTGACTCTTGATTTCGGCTCAGGTGTTGATTTCGTGATTTGTGAATTTTACCCCCACATAGGGCTCTGCATTGACATTGTGGAGCCTGCTCGGGATTCTCTCTCTATTTCTCTCTCCATCTCCTGCTTGTGCTCTTTCTTCTCAAAATAAAAAAATAAACTTAAAAAAGAATAATAGATTTAAAAATTGGAAAAAACATGTAATAGTATGTAAAGTGGTATAATAAAGTTCCAGGTACCCATAATCATATGTGCAGAATTACATCCTATCATTCTTGTTTCGTATTTTCATTTTTTACTGAATCTTTTTTTTAATTTATTTTTTGAGAGAGAGAGAATGAGCAGGGGAGGGGCACAGAGAGAGAGAGAGAGGGAGAGAGAGAATCCCAAGCAGGCTCCACACTGTCAGCAGGGAGCCCGATGCAGAACTCAAACCCATGAACCATGAGATCATGACCTGAGCCGAAACCAAGAGTTGGACGCTTAACCGACTGAGCCACCCAGGTGCCCCTGAATCATTTTTAAACAAATCCTAGGTCACATAATTTCTCCCATAAATATTTCAGTGTATATCTCTAACAAACAAGGCCTTAAAAATAATCACACAAATTCTTTCGCCGAACAAAGACACTTACAAATCATTTTGTGAGGCCAACATTACCTTGATATGAAAATCTGGAAAGGACATTGCAAGAAAAGAAAAATACAGACTGATATTCCAAGCTCACCAATCTGCCTATTCTTTGAGAGAATAGCCTGGTGTTTTATCAGCAGCAATAATCAGAACAGCAATGTCAGCCTGATATGTTCCTGTAATGAGGTTTTCTATGAGGATCTTGTGACCTGGGTTATTAAATAAAGTTCTTCTATGAGGATCTTGTGACCTGGGTTATTAAATAAAGTTCTCAGATTTCATGAGGGAGATATTGATGATGGTGTCATGTTCATGCTCAGCCTTCAGCTTCTACACCAAGGTATCTCCACATCACCACCCTCCTCCCACTCTCAATGGTTCCATTCTTCCACCAATTTGTAATTGAAGAGGTGGTTGCTCTATCTAAATCTACCTCCCTAATGACTTTGATATTGATGTGGTTCTTCTCATTTCCCACTTGTTCTTTTGGTGGCAAACCCATGGCAAAAAACCACTCCTTTTCTGTCATGAATTGGCTCAATTATCGCCTCTGAAAACTCTTCTGATAAGTCTGTTGGCTGTTACTGATGCCTCCTCTCAGCTTCCCAAGAACAAACTTCTTTTACTGTACTAGCCATGTTATGCTGTGATTTTTTAATCTGATATTTCTCTTATTAGACTATATAGCCAATGTCTGGCACATTGCTTGGCATAAAGCAGTTAGCTCAGTAAATATTTGCTGAATGAATAATAAGAATACAAAGCTAGAGGGACACCTGTGTTGCTCAGTTGGTTAAGCCTCTGACTTCGGCTCAGGTCATGATCTTACAGTTCAAGAGTTTGAGCCCTGTGTTGGGATCTGTGCTGACAGCTCAGAACCTGGAGCCTGCTTCAGATTCTGTGTCTCCCCCCCCACTCTCCCCCCGCTCATTCTCTCTGTTATTCTGAAAAGTAAACATTAAAGAAATAAAATAAATTAGGCATAGATATTAACAACAATAAAATAGAATAATTATAGCAATATACTGTAATAAAAGTTATATGAATTTGGTCTCTCTCTAAATACTATACTGTCCTCACCCTCTTGTGATGATGTGAGAAGATAAAATGCCTACCTAATGAGATAAAGTGAGGTGAATGATGTAGACATTTTGAAGTATGTAGTTAGGCTCATATTATAGACCTTCTGAGAATGTGTCAGGAAGATCATTGGCTTCTGGATTGCATTGACCTTGCGTGACTAAAACAATAGAACGTGAAATCATGGACAAAAGGGGACTATTGTATAATCATTTTTTAAATTATAAAGAATAATAATAAATACTTAAGAAAACC
>NC_043708.1:81390168-81395346 GCF_006229205.1 Suricata suricatta | reverse complement strand
CCTGTCTGTTGTAACCACTGCTCCAGGTCAGCCCCTTGGGGATTAGGAACTCTTTGTACATGCATAGAAATCTTACCCGGCATACTGTATGTTTTATTATTGATGTTTAGCTTGATCACTTGGTGAAGGTAGTTCTGCCAAGTTTCACCATGGTAAATTTACCACCTTTCTCTTTTGTGCTAAAATGTATCTTGGGTGAGACAATTTGAATCTATGTAAATTTTTAGCTACTAATTTAGCATACATCAGTGGATTTTGTCTGCAACAATTACTACTGTAGTGTTTGGTTAATGGCTATTTTTGTTCTCTTTCTTACCCTCTACATTTAGTAAATGGGATCCTACTCTAAGAAAGAGCTGTTTTGGGGTGCCTCACTGGTTCAGTCATCAGATCATGTGACCCTTGATATCGAGTCCCACATTGGTTGTAGAAATTACTAAATAAACATGAAAGAGCTCTCTCTTCTTCCTAATTCATTTAAATATCCAATTATTGGGATGCCTAGGTGGCTCAGTCGGTTGAGAATTTGAATCTTGATTTCAGCTCAGGATTGTGGAATCAGGCCCCATGTCATGCTCCGCAATGAGTGTAGAGCCTGCTTGGGCTTCTCTCTCTCTCTCTCTCTCTCTCCCTCTCTCTCTGTCTCCCCTTCTGCCCCTTCCTCTTCTCCACTCACACTCTCTCTTTCAAAATAATAAATAAAGTAGGGGCGCCTGAGTGGTTCAGTCGGTTAGGCATTCAACTTTGGCTCAGGTCATGATCACATGGTTTGTGGGTTTGAGCCCGGTATCTGGCTCTGTGGGGACAGCTTGGAGCCTGGAGCCTGCTTTAGATTCTGTGTCTCCCTCTTCCTCTGCACCTCCCCTGCTCGCACTCTCTCTCTCTCAAAAATAAACATGTAAAAAAACAAATAAAATTACCCAATTACTTTATCAGTTTGGATGTATGAATATTAAAAAATAAATGTTTATAGGTCAGAATGCAATATTATCATTATGTATCTTCTGTTTTGGCGCTTAAGAGCTCTTTTAGGTTGGCTCCTGTTTTCGTGATGTCCTTTTCGAATATTGTTTTCTGGCACCACAAGATATTCTAGGCTCATCTTGAATCAATCATTTCTCCAAGGTTTTCCTTGTTTTTTTTTTTTTTTTTAATTATTTATATTTGAGAGACAGAGAGACAACATGAGTAGGGGAGGGTCAGAGAGAGAGGGAGACACAGAATCCTCACGAACTGTGAGATCATGACCTGAGCTGAAGCTTAACCCACTGAACCACCCAGGCGCCCCTTCCTTGTTCTTTTTCTTGGAGAACGGTGTTTAGAAATCAGTAGCTGTGGGGGTGCCTTGGTGGCTCAGTTGGTTAAGCCTCCGACTTAGGTCAGATCTTGGCTCAGATCAGATCTCATGTTTGTGGGTTCGAGCCCTGTGTCAGGCTCTGTGCTGACAGCTAGCTCAGAGCCTGGAGCCTGCTTCTAGTTCTGGGTCTCCTTCTCTCTCTGCCTCTCTCCGTCTCATGCTCTGTCTCTCTCTCTATCAAAAATAAATAAAACATTAAAAAAAAGAAATCAGTAGCTGTATATTAAGTATCCTTATTGCTTGTAGATACTCTCAGCAGACAGAATCAGCAAATAAATTTAATTTTTTTCAAGTATATTTATATTAATCCACACATACCCACAAATCCATATTTCTGTACCTGTACATATATTAAAAAACATAAACTTATACTAATACCTCAGATCCCAACAGTCCAACACCACAGGCTTAATTTTAGCTTTGCCCTTTTTCTTAGTTAATATCTTTTTTCTATAACATTGAGACCTTCAGCTCATGATCTGCAATATATTTAATTCTAATGCACATATATGTTTCAAATTGCTAACCTACCCCCCACACCTCTGTGAAAAACACTATGTGGGCCATATCATTTATGTACAGTTCATTTGGTTTTACTTTTTTTCTTTTTTAAATGTTTTGTCTAGGTAATCTCTACACCCAACATGGGGCTTAAACACATGACCCAGAGATAAAAAAATTGCATACTCTTCCAACTAAGCCAGCTAAGCATCCCCCTCCCCAATTTGTTCTTATTCTTAGGTATCCAGTCAAGATACTATTCACCTCCATTACCTAGGAGACTTCTTTTCTTCCCTATCCCCTGCAGAGTGGCTATGTTACTGATTTGTAATACAGCTGATTTCCTAGTATAGTCAGTTTGGGTCTCATCTTGAAACCTTCATTGGTTTATTATCATAAATAAAATATATATCCTAAATCAACTGCACAAAGCTTCCTGAAAATGATCATTTAAAAATATTTTGTATGTTTTTAGGGGCCTGGCTGGTTCAGTTGGTACAACATGTGACCCCAAACCTCAGTCAATGAGTCCAAGCCCTACACTGGGCACAAAGCCTATTTAATTCAAAAAATAATCTGTATGTTTTATTTTCTAATGTATTTTAAACATTATCCTAATAAAATTAAATACTGCATATTGAATGATTGTGAAAAACATTAAAACCAAAAGAGACTCTTCCATTTGGATAGTAAACAAAATGTTACAATGAATGTAATATAAAAGCAAGATATTTCTGGAAAATACTAAATTTCAATTCAAATCCAAATTACCAAGAAATCGTGGATTAAATTGTATATGATGTGCTAAATCTGAGGCAAAATATGTACATACTTTTAATCAAGAATGTAAGACTGTGGGCGGTTGCATCTGCGTGGCTTAGTTGGTTAAGCAGCCAATTTCAGCTCAGGTCACAATCTCATGGTTCGTCGGTTCAAGTCCCGCATCAGGCACTGTGCTGACAGCTAGCTCAGAGCCTGGAGCCTGCTTCCGGTTCTGTGTCTCCTTCTTTCTCCGCCCCTCCCCCTCTCATGCTCTGTCTCTCTCTGTATCAAAAATAAATAAAACATTAAAAAAAATAGGAGGTTATCCTGGATTATCTGAGTTGGCCCGATATAATCACAAAGATCCTGAGAAAGGGTAAGAATTGGCTGGATATGACGTACGTGAGAAAGACCTAACCTGCCATTGCTGGCTCTGCAAATGGAAGCTTTGGAATTGGAAGCAAAAGAATGGGAGCAGCCTAGAACTTCTAGGAAGTAAGGCAGCTCTGCCACATTTTGAGATTTTAGCCCAATTTGAGACCTCTGTCAATCTTCTGCTCTATAGAACTGTAAGTAAGTTTGTGTTATTTTAAGCCATTGCATTTGTGGTAATTAGTACAGCAATATAAAAGAAAACAGTCAACCTACACTTGAACTTTAAAACTCTACTACCTACATCTTGGTCCCTCTAGGGGATTACTAACTCTATACCCTTTATTCTTTTGGTCGATGCTGCAGTCAGCTCATTGTTACTCAAATATTATCCTAGTTGGTTTTAGGTATTTAATTTTGGGGGTATGTGAAACATAACTGGTTTTAAGAATCAGTCCTTTACAACAATATTTGCCACACCCTCCTCAATCCTGCTACCCTGTTTCCATTCCTCCCCTCCTCATGTAAGACACCAATCACTTTTCTAGTTTATTAGCCCCACCTTGCACCCCTGCCAATGAGCAGATACTTGTGTTTCCTTAGGTCCCCTTCTTTTTACACAAAGGGTACTACACTTTAGCCTTTAAGCAAAATTAACTTTTTAGAAATGCAATGAATTTAGCACATGTAGAAGACTACTTAATGACTTTAAGGGAATGCTGTTCTGCTTAAATGCTAAGGGCCAGATCTAAAGGATTTAAAGCATTTAAAGCATTAAATGTGAGGGAACTTACTGTAGCATAGGTTACTTTTAGGAAAACCTAATCCTTATCATCTTCAGTTAGGCTTTAGTAGGTACTTAAAAAAATTTTTTTTTTAATTTTTAATTCTTATTTATTCTTGAGAGAGAGCGCGCGAACGAGCATGAGCAGGGGAGGGACAGAGAAAAAGAGGGACACAGAATCTGGAAAAAGCTCCAGGCTCTCAGCTGCTGGCATACAGCCCGATGCTGGGCTCAAACCCACGAGTTATGAGATCATGACCTGAGCCGTAGTCATGCTTAACCCACTGAGCCACCTAGGCGCTTAACCGACTGAGCCACCTAGGCATCTTTTAGTACTTCTAATCAAAGATCCTGTTAACTGAATCTCACTAACTTTAGTGAACTTGACTAGTAGGGGGTTTGTACTGTGGAGTTGGCACAGATACATCAGGCCCATGGATATGAGAACAGAAAGGCATTTCGGATGACAGGTTTATGTCCTTGAATCCTAAAACCTTCACTTAGGGCATTTATCTAATTATGCCACAGCATCGTGGTCTTGGTGCCTAAGCCTTAATGGGAAGCCCCAAACTGTACCGTATTTAACGAGTGGCTCTACACAGCAGGCAATTTCCCAACCCGCCTAAAGTGACTACAAACAGGATAAAATATCACACCCGAGCCTAACCTTTCCCTCAAGTGATCTCTGTGTTCGGTGGCCTCTAACAAACTAACTATAAACACCCTGCCAACTGCTGCCTGCGGAAACAAATATTCCCAGGATCCCAGGCGGTTTCGATTGACGTTACTTCCGGGGAAAGTAACCTTTCTCCAGCGGTTGCGGACGGGAGAGGTCTCGCGACATTTGTTCCCGCGAGATCTGCTTGCTCACTCTAGCGATGACATCCTCCTCCTCCTCCCCGCCGCCTTTCGGCAATCTTCGCCAGTCCCAGCCCCAACCAATCTACACTAGGATGGCATGGATCAGGGTCTCCCCCCCCGAACCCCAGTCCGCTCTGGGCGTCAGGCGGCAGCGGCGGGGTTCGAGCTGCACGAGGCCGACGGCAGCGGCACCGCGGGAGGCCACGGGCTGGCGAGGAACAGTGAGCGTGGGCGGGGCGGGGGTAAGCTAGCCGAGTAGCGGCTCGATTGTTCTGGCCTGGCTATGGCGCCTCTCCTCCCCCCCGCCATGGCTCCCCGTGTCCCTGCTCCGCTCCTCTCAGTGAGTGAAAGTGGCCGCCGCCGCCGCCGGCCCAGCGCCCGCAGCCGTCTCAGCGCCGCCGCCATCTTGGGGTCCCAGGAGCCGCCGAGGGAGCGAGCTAGGAGCGTCCACGCCCAACGCAGTCACCGTCCCACAGCATCAGAGAGCGAACCGCGGCTCCACCGTCGGCGGGGCGACCCCCCCCCTTTGGACCCCGCCCGC
>NC_043708.1:81356959-81390068 GCF_006229205.1 Suricata suricatta | reverse complement strand
GAGCGAACCGCGGCTCCACCGTCGGCGGGGCGACCCCCCCCCTTTGGACCCCGCCCGCACCCCGCCCCCCCCTCCGCCGCCGCCGCGGCGGCGGGGCCCGGCGGCCCGAGGTGAGGTTACTTGACGTGGGCGGGCAAACTGAGGGGGATTTGTGTAGGCCCCGTTGCGCCCCTCTCTGCGGGCGACGACTGGGCCGCGTCTTAAAGGGGCCGTCGCCCCCGGCCCTTGGATTTGTTGGGGTTGGTGGGGAGGATGGGTGTGGACACTCCCCGTAGGGTTGGAACCTCAGGGACCTGGGCCTCGTCCTTCCCCCTTTCATATCTCTAGAGACTTGGGGTCACGCGGTGACCTCACATAGCCGAGGAAGCCCGTGAGGCGCCCACACGTGGGGAGTGTGTTAGACCAGGTGCACGTGGGACCCGGTGGGGCGGTGTCGGGCTAACACGTGTGTGGGTTTGGGGGTGGGGTGGGTCAGGTCGGGGGCTGTAGTCGAGTGGGAACTCCGTGAGGGCTTTATCTGTTCTCTTAAATAACTGAGATGTAAGAGCTAGATAGTGTGTCAGTTTGTGGGGAGCAAGTTGGGATATAGGTGAATGGTGCACGCTGCTTATTGGTGTTAGGTAGGGACAGCCTAACACGTGGACAGACTTAGGAATGTGTAGGGGACACCTATTGTGATCTTTTAGGCTTTTGTAGGGCGTCTAGGGAAGTGTCATCCTATTTTGACGTTCCTTCTTGAGCTAGCTGATGAAAACTACTACTTCCGTAATCAGCGACGGTGGAAGCCCCCTACAGTTTAGGAGTGATAGAGCCTAAGAAGACACACTCTTATTTTAGTTTGCAGCCAGCTGTGCCCAGATTCTTTGATTCATACACAGACTGCCTAGTTTCATGTTCCAGTACTTGTTGGTAGTAATGGGAGATGGGATTTGCAGGTTACTTGTTGGGAGGCATGGGAGAAAATTAGGAGGTTGACCTAGCTAAGATCACAGGTAACCAGCTTACTTTTCCACTCAGTGACTTTCATGATTTCTTTTCCCAAGGAGATTTTCACTGTGGTTTGCTAGTAGTGGCATTTTCTTTATTTTCAGGTAACAGCTTTATGCCAATATAATTCACATACCAAAAGACTCACTCTTTTTAAGCGTACACTTCCGTGATTTTTAATATACTCAATGTTAATTGCACAGCTTTCCACACTATGTAATTCATGACCCCAAAAACCCATCTTAGCCATACTACCCAGCCCCTAGGAACCACTAATCTATTTTCCGTTTTTGTAGATTTGTCTATTCCGGATATTGGGTATAGAGGGAATCATACAATATGTGTCTTTTTTGTGACCGGCTTCTTTCACTTAACATGCTCTCAAGATTCATCCATGTTGTAGCATGTATCAGGACTCTGTTCCCTTTTGCCGTCAAATAATATTCCATTCCCTTTGTGTTTTATGCTTGAAATTCTCAAGCTCTTCCTATAAATCAACAAGTTGAGATTATTAATGTGGTAAAAGTCACATACTTTACTAGATAATAAAATAAATTTGTGTTTTAAGAGTTAAATTCTGTTATTTTAGTTTGCTGTGTTCTTTTCCTCTTTATTTTGTTTCAGAAGAATCCAAATTAATTTTCAGAGATCCGTGTCTTTTAATAAATAGGAAATAACTGTAAAGAGCACAAATGTGATTAGAAGACCTTATGACTAATAAAAAGCAATTTTGAGTAATCAAGGTGGACATTTGATTAAGTCTAAGCAACAGACCATAAACTCTGGTGTTATGATTTCATGTAATAAGAGTTTGTCATCGCACTACCAAGGAAAGGTATAGCAGCTTTTGACTATTGTTGCTTTATATAGATATAGGGCTAGCGAGGGAATAATAGACACCTCCTTGCTGCCCTCAAGAAGATTAAAACTGGCTTGGAGATTTAACATGTCAACATACAAGTTCACACAAAATGTAAATGCTGGGGAGCAGGGAATTTTCAAGAGTTCAGAATGGGATAGGGTTAATAGGAAACTGACTTTGTGGGAAAGTAAGTGAAGTTGATGAAAAATTTTAAAGTTGAGTCTTAAGCATAAGCATTTTGATATGATAGGCTGTAGCATACAGAGAATGAGAAGGACGTAGTTGCTAATACTTACTAAACACCTATTATGGGTACTTATCCTAATCTTGAGGGCTCTGGTCCCACCTAATACTATCATCTTTGGATTTAAGATTTAAACATATGATGGTCAGGGGAGGGACACAAACATTCAGAGTATGGCTGTACATAAATTAGAAATTTACTTAATAGAGAAGCATTAGATTCACTTGCTAATCATGATATGGTAAGTTTGTTAGGGTTGAAAAGATTACAAAGCTTGATGCCTGGATTTGATAAGTACATAGAGAGATTTCCATATATGGTAGGTCAGAAGTAGGAGATCAGTAATTTTAAATGTAATCGGCAAATTAGATATTAAAAAAAAGTCATGGGTGGGGCACCTGGGTGGCTCAGTCCTTTGAGCATCAGACTTCTGCTCAGGTCATGATCTCACAGTTATGGGTTTGAGCCCTGCATTGGACTCAGTGTTGTCAGCACAGAGCCTGCTTTCGATCATCTGTCTTTCTCTCTGTCTCTCCCCTGCTAGTGCATACACATGTCCGCTCTCTCTCGTGCTCACTCACTCCCTCCCTCAAAAATAAACATTAAAAAAAAAAATCATTAGAACTAAATGCTATCCATATTTTTAAGGGACTAAAAGACCATGAATCAACTGTGTGACATGATTTTATAAACCTTCACTACCAAGGATTGACAGCCTGTGTGATGGTATATTGAGCAGGGTTCTTAACATTTTTTATGTTCCCTGGACCACTTTGCAGTGTAAAGAAACCTGTGGACAGTTTCTCAGAATATGATATTTAAATGCATAAAACATAGTTCACATATCTATGATTTAAAAAATATGCTTTTTATTACTGAAATAAATAGTGAAAGTTGGGATGTGCTGCTTACATTCAGAATTGAAGGAAATGCTATTTTCAGTTACAGTTTAGCAATAATAGGAATGTAAACTTTTCTCCATCCAAGTTTATGGATCCTCGTTTAAGAGCCTTTGCCCTAGCCTATGCCTGGACGCATAGGTAAGTGATTTCATATGGGGCAAACCGGTGGTTTCTATAACAAGAGGTAGGATGTGAACTCTTAAATTCATGTTCACAAGAACATGACTTCTTATGGGAAGAGCAAGTGATAGCTAAGGGGAAACCTTTAGACTAAAAAAAGATTTGGGTTTGAGTCCCACTTAACCACTGGGTAAGCTGCTCAACATTTTTGAGTTTTAGTTCTCCTTATCTGTAAAATGGGAATAATTTCACTTCTGAGATTAAATGACTTCTGAGATTAAATTAACTATAAGACAGCATATTGATGAATGTTGGTTTATTTTTGTCTGTGAGGAAATAAACACACCAAAAGCTATGACATATATTTCTTAAAATTTTTTTTAACGTTTGTTTATTTTTGAGAGAGAGAGACAGAGACAGAGTGCGAGTTGGGGAGGGGCAGAAAGAGGGAGACACAGGGTCCGAAGCAGGATCCAGGCTCTGAACTGTCAGCACAGAGCCCAGTGTGCGACTGGGATTCATGAACTGTGAGATCATGACCTGCGCTGGACCGAGCCACCTAGGCGCCTTATACATTTATTTAAAAAAAATTTTTTTTTAAGATTATTTATTTTGAGAGAGAGAGAAAGTGAGCACATGAGCACAAGCAGGGAAGGGGCACAGAGAAGGGGAGAGAGAGAATCTCAAGAAGGCTCCTCCATGCCGTCAGTGTGGAGCCTGAGTTGGGGCCTGAATCCATGAACTGTGATAGCATTTATCATGACCTGAGCCGAAATCAAGAGTAAAACACTCAACTGACGGAACCACCGTTGTGTCCCTATGACATACATTTAGTTTTTTTTCTTTTAATGTTTTATTTATTTTTGATACAGAGAGACAGAGCATGAGAGGGGGAGGGGCAGAGAGAGAGAGAGAGAGAGGGAGACACAGAAAAGGAAGTAGGCTCCAGGCTCTGAGCTAGCTGTCAGCACAGAGCCTGACACGGGGCTCGAACCCACGAACGTGAGATCTGACCTGAGCCGAAGTCGGAGACTTAACCGACTGAGCCACCCAGGCGCCCCGACATACATTTAGTTTTGATTTGGGAGAAGGGAAACTATTAGTTATGTAGTAGGAACAATGTATATGGTATATAGGATTATCTCTGAGTATTCAAGTACAGACTCCTCTTTTGGTAATGGTACTAAGGTTATTCTTCTTGTAAAAGAACAAATAAGGTGCCTTTGGGTTTGCACATGACAGCTAGCTCTTCTTTGTAAGAGATTAGTATCTAAGTAGAATAAATGATAAATCTTTCATAGTTTTGTGCAAAAACAGAGAAATGGCTAGTGAATATCAATATCGTAAGAAGGGTGTTCAGGTGCTCAGTTTATTTATTCCTGAGAATGTTGCCTGAGTGTTGTCAGAAAGGCCTACACACCGTTAGTTGTTCCCTGGAAAGGCATGAAAAAAAAATGGACTGTGTATCTTGGTATAAAACCACATTACACCTACTCTTAGACAATAGAATGGATTTCAATTATTGCACTAAAGGGAAATAATAAAGGGCACCTAACTGGCTCAGTTGGAGGAGCATGTGACTCTTCATCTCAGGGTCGTGAATTTGAATCCCATATTGGGTTTAGAGATTACTTAAAAATAAAATCTTAGAATAAATTAAACAGGAGGGAAGTATCCAGAAAATGGCAGTGTAAATGGGGAAGGCAATGGCAAGGCTTTCAGGTGAAGATAAAGAAATTAGACTCTATGATGAAATGATGAAGACTGGGATGGACTATGATTAAATTAAATTGGATTAGGTAAAAAATGAATTATAATCCTGGAAAATTAGTTTGAAGGTTGAATATTTGTTTGACAGGTGTATGAGTGGTTTGTTTATGAAACTTACTAGCACAGAAGATGGTTAAGGCCTAAGAACATATAAGATACAATGTAATGGTTACAAAGCCAGGGACTTCTATGATCCAGTCCTAGTTCATTTCAGGTCACCAAACGATTTGATGATACTTGCACCTAATGGCTTTTGAAACTCCTTACTTTGTTCATTCAATAAATATTCATTGAAAAATACCTAATAAGTGCTTTTTGACCCTTCCAACAATTTGTTAAGCATCTGCCATACTCAAGGGACTGGTAGATTCTGGGGATGTACAAGAGAATTAATCCAGTTCTATGTGTATGTATGGAGAGTACAGCGGGGCTCTGCAAAGATAAACACACGGTTATGCAAACTCTTGGTGCCATAGAGAAGTATTAAACCTAAATATTTCTTTTGAGTTTTTGATATGACTTAGTAGTACTTAGTTTTTGGTCTTTTTAAGAAAAAAAGAGACATTCTTTTCTATTGTTTAAAGGCCCAGGTCTGCTTTGTTAACAGAAGCAATGTAATCCAGTGGCAGTGTATTATAGCCAACCCCCTTCTAGATCCTAGAACCAGATAACCTGAGTTCGAATTTTAACTCTTTCTCTTATTAACTGTATGACCTCTGGAAAGCTATTTATGCCTGTGTCTTCATTTGTTAAATTAGGAAAATAATGGTACCTACTTCATAGGGATAATTGTGAGAAATAAATGAGTAAATTGCTTAGAATGGTCTCTGGCACATAGTTCTCTCAACAACTGTTGGCTATAATTATAAGTAGCATTCTATTTTGACAGTTTAATTAGTTTAATCTAAAATTTTAGTTTGTGAAGTATTGAAATCAACTTTTTTGAGTAGAAAATATTTCAAATTTTTAAAAAATGTTTTTCTTTATTTTTGAGAGAGAGAGAGAGACAGCATGAGCAGGGGAAGGTCAGAGAGAGAGAGAGAGAGAGACAGACAGACAGACAGAATCCAAAGACAGGCTCCAGGCTCTAAGCTAGCAGTCAGCATAGAGCCCAATGCAGAGCTTAAACCCATGAACCATGAGATCATGACCTGAGCTGAAGTCGGATACTTAACTGACTGAGCCACTCAGGCACCCCTCTCAAATCTTTTTTAAGATAAGGCAGGGAAAGATACACCAATAAAGAAAATAGTTATGGGGTGCCTGAGTGGCTCAGTTGGTTAAGCGTCCCGACTTCGGCTCAGGTCATGATCTCACAGTTCCTGGGTTCAAGCCCTAAGTCAGGCTCTGTGCTGACAGCTAGCTCAGAGCCTGGAGCCTGCTTCGGATTCTGTGTCTCCCTCTCTCTCTGACCCTCCTCTGCTCACACTGTGTTTCTCTCTCTCAAAAATAAATAAAACATTAAAAAAATTTAAAAAAAGAAAATAGTTATAATGCATTAACCCTTGTGTTTATGTAGTGAATACCACTAGATGTCAAAAGAAATATCTTTCTATTTAAGATAACTCAGAAGTGTGGTATTTTGCAACATGAAATGTTTTAGTTCACAGTCTAAAATATTTCTGTCCTGGATGTTACTCTAATGTTAGTAATAGTTTGCCTTTTTTAGAATCATACTTAGAATATAACAGTAGACCAGACTCTACGGCAAGACTCAGGAAAGTTTTTCTGTAAAGGGTCAAGTAAATCATATGCTTTGCTGGTCATACCTTCTCTGTTGGAGCCATTCAACTCTGCCCTTCTACAATGTGAAAGCAGGCATAGTCAATATGTAAATGAATGAGTGAGGCTATGTTCCAATGAAACTTTTACTTATAGGCTCTGAAATTTTAATTTCATAGAATTTTCATGTGTCATGAAATAATGATTTTCCTCCCCCACTTATTTAAGAATGTAAAAAACATTCTCCTCTATGAGGAAAAAAAGATGGGTAGTGGGCTGGATTGGACATGCAAGCCATAGTGCCCCAACTCCTGCTCTAGAGTCTTTACAACTCTCTGGCTAGGAGATCTTGTGCAACTTAGTATAAGCCTTAATGCCATCTTATAAATGGGGATAATAATAGTATCTACTTTATATGGTTGTTAGAAATAAGAAAGATAATCTGTTAAGTGCTTAGCACCATCCTTGACACATAGTATAAATGCTATATGTTATTATCATTCAAATGAACCCCCTCATTTTATAATGAGGCTGTTGGGACCCTGAGAGGATAACTGATAGTCCTAAAGTCTGTCTGTTGCTTGTTGATAGCATTAAACTCACAGCTCTTGACTTCAGTTTCTCTACCTAACCAAGCATGCTCCATGCCCTATTTGGAGCTTGAACTCACTACCCTAGGCTCAGGAGTTGCATATTCTGCTGACAAAGCCAGCCAGGTGCCCCTGTAGTTAAAATGCTGCTCGATAAAATTATTATTTTGGATACTGTAATGGTAGGTACACGACACTATGCATTTTTCAAATCCCATAGGGCTTTACAGTGTGAAGTAAACTTTACTTGTACAAATAAAACAAAAATCATTTTGGAGGTGGAGAGATCCCAGGAAGGAGTGCAGCCGGTGACGAGAATCTAATTGTGTTAGAAATGTATGAAACAGCCTTACCAAAAAGGGAAGAAGGGAGGTGCTGACCTAAGTAACCTTGGAAATGAGTGGAGTCTGAGACAAAAGGAACTACACATAAGCACTGTAGTTTAATTGATAAAGTTGTAACCCATGAAGAAGGAGCAGGTTAATTCTGAAACTGATATACTTGTAATTGAAATACTTGTATATTGTAATTGAACAATTAAATGGATGGCAAGAGACAGGCTTCTTCTCACTGTTAGAGTGTGAATTTACAGATAAGCAAGGGGAGGAGGCCAGAATGATTCATGTAGTAATAGATTGGAGTTGGGAACATCAGCATGAACTCATATTTAACTTAACACAGATGGTTACATATTGAAATCGTCATCTGTGTGTGTGTATACATGCTTGGGTTTTTACACACATGTATTTCTGTACTGCGTCAGCTTAGAAGGTTGAAAGAAACACACTAGGAACACCTAGTGCCTAGATCTTCATTTTCAATACCATTTTTAAAAAAGATTTTTTAAAATGTCTATTTTTGAGAGATAGAGGGAGGGAGGGGGAGGGGTAGAGAGAGAGAGAGAGAGAGGGAGAGGGAGCGAGGGAAACAGGATCTGAAGCAGGCTCTGTGCTGACAACAGAGCCTGATGTGGGGCTTAAACTCACAAACCATGAGATCATAACTTGAGCTGAAGTCAGACAACTAACTGAGCCACCTATGTACCCCGAAAACCCCCCTGGTATTTTAATTGGAATTGCATTGACTCCATAGATCAGTTGTGAATAATATTGTTATTTACAACAAGGAACAAGAGCTCCTTGGCGAAATGACTGATTCTAGCACTGGGAAGGAAATACACAAGATGAGCCTGGAGCATCTTGTAGTGCTAGAAAGTAAGGAAGTACTCTAACAACAATCACCCATCACTACAACACAACTCCAAGATAAGGAGGATATGTCAGAGGAGCACAGGAGCCTGCCTAGAGAGTTCTCAGTGGCCAAAACTGGAATGATTTGAGCAGCAAAATAAACTAAGCAGCATTGGATTATAACCCAACATTTCCAAATCTATAATGTTCTAACTAAATGAATATCCTGTTTAGAATACTCCATTAGCATAGTTTTATGCTCTAGGCGCCTCTGGTTTGCTTGAGGTCCTTCTGACAATACTGGAGGTTAGATATGTGGGACTTTGGAGTCAGACTTCTTGAATTTCAGACCTCGCTGTGCCAATTCTGGCTGTGTGATCTCTGGCAGGTTACCTAACCTCATTTTATCTATAAAATGGAGGTTATAAGTGCCTGTGTCATTAAAGGATTAAATGAGTTGATTCATATAAAAAGTGTATATGCATATACAATATTTGGCACATAGCTTTCAATAGAATGTGTATATAGCCTCCTTATTACAGTAGTATTTGATACAACAAGATAAAAAAGTTTGGAATCCCACTTGGAATTGTTCCTAATCGAGTCTCCCTCCCCACTCCTCAAGTTTCTACTGAAAAGAGGAAAACGTATTAACTTCAATTTAACAAGTTTTTTTATTGAGCACGTAGTTTGATATAACATACCTGCCGTGTTCTGATTATGTAGACTGTATAGTAACTGTGTAGACTGTATAATGACTGTATAATAAAGAAAATAAGAGTAAATGTAGTTAGTGTTAATACAATCATTACACACCTAAGTGACTTAAATGTTTAACGGTCGAAAAGCAAGGTTAATTTAGTATACAGTTCATCTCGTGCTTATTTACAGATGTTTGTCCCTAAGATGCATTACCTGAACTTGATTTCTCAGGCTTCTTTGGAGAGTACAGTTCCACAGAACTTCTCTGTTAGTGTGTCACTTCCAAAATGAAAATTTACTTTTAGTTATAAGAAAACTAAATACTGTGATTTTGGAATATTGGCTGTTTATGAATCTCTCTTTTTATTCTCAAAAATGACCTTTCACCATCTCTCCTGTAATAATGAAGGATTAACTGTATGAAACTAATAGTTAAATTTTCCTATCACTTTGTGAGGGATCCCTCTTTTTCAGGAGTAACTATTAAGGAAGTTAATGCTATCTTCCCTTTGCTGAGGAATGAACTGGGTTGGTTAAGATTTCTGGGTTGTTGATCTCTGTTGTTTAATTTCTGTCTTCTATTGGAGCATCCTTTTCTCAGCTATCATTTCTGAAAAAGGTTAAGTGTTTTCGTGGATCTAACTATAAAAGTTGTTGATATTACTGGTTCTTCAGTTACCTTTTCAAAAAAATTTTTTTAAAGTTTATTTTGAGAGGGAGGGAGAGAAAGAGAGAGAGTCTGCAAGGGAGAGGCGGAGTGGTGATGGAGAGAATCTCAAGCAGGCTTTGTGCTGCTTTGAGCTGCTGTCAGGGTGGAGCCTGACACAGAGCTTGAACATACAAACTGAGATCATGACCTGAGCCAAAATCAAGAGTCAGACACTCAGCTGCCTCAGGCACCAGGCACCTGTATTTTAAAATTTTTAATTTGATGAATTATTATTAGTTCCGATTGGCTGTTTTTCACTAGAAGAAAAAAAGAATGGGGCACCTGAGTGGCTCAGTTGGTTAAGCATCTGACTTCAGCTCAGTTCATGATCTCGCAGTTCCTGAGTTCAAGCTCCATATTGGGCTCTCTGCTGTCATTGTGAAGCCTGCTTTGGATCCTCTGTCTCCCCCCCCTCTGCCCGTCCTCTGCTTTCTCCCACTTTCTCTCTCCCTCTCCCTCTCTCCTGCTCTCCCTCTTTCACAAAATAGACATTAGAAAGATTCTTTTTAAGTTACCATGAGGAAAGGTCCATTAGATACCTCAGGAAACATTTCCTCCCTTTTTGATTTTTTGATTTAGTAATATATAAACCCTAAATGTTTAATAAATAGGGAATAAACTTGTTTGACTACAGGTTCTGTCTATAGTGTATACTGTGGAACTCCATAGAGACAGTTGTGCTAGTAGGCTATTTTTTTTTCCCATTCTGATAAGGTGTTGTTATAATATTTCCTATCTTGGTGAAGATACTCTTCATACTTTTCTCATACTTTGCTAGAAGAAATCAAATGCATTTTAATTATTTTCTTTTTGATAACATACTTCATTTTGGTATAATAGTAGTCCAGTTTCATTAATGAAGAACAGTAGGAATGGGAAAATGTGGGTAAGCATTTATTTCTTACACTACACCTGTGAGGTACACCAAAATATTTTCTCTTTGCCTTATAGAAATTTATGAAAGGGCTATCTTTTCTGGCCAGGAGTTCTTCATTCTATTTAAAATGGAGCTGTTGGTGCACTTGGGTGGCTCAGTCAGTTGAGTGTCTGATTCTTGATTTTGGCTCAGATCATGATACTAGAGTTGTGGGATCGAGCCTCACATTGGGCCCTATGCTGAGCGTGGAGCCTGCTTATGATTCTCTCTCTCCCTCTACCCCTCACCCCCACTTGTGCTCTGTCTTAAAAAAAAAAAAGTTTAAAATGCAGATGTTAGGGCACCTGGATGGCTCAGTCGGTTGAGCGTCTGACTTCGGCTCAGGTCATGATCTCATGGCTTGTGAGTTCGAGCCCCACATCAGGCTCAGCTCAGAGCCTGGGGTCTGCTTTGGATTCTGTTTCTCCCTCTGTCTCTGGCTTTCCCCTGCTCACACTCTGTCCCTCTCTGTCAAAATAAATAAAGATTAAAAATTAAAAAAATAATAACATTTAAAAAATAAAATGCAGATGTTAATTATTTTTGAAACTTTGTGCTTTTGGTAAACGCTGGACTTGTTAAATTGCTAGACTGTTCACAGGCTCTTGAGCAGATTATTTCTGGCCTGCTTATAGAGGGCTCTGTCAGCCTCTGTTCCTTGAGGACAAGGTCTTCTCATTCAGTTTCTGGTATATGATAACCTCTTGGTGAATATTTGATGGTCTGAAAGGACAATTTTGGCTCAACTAGGATTTTCTTTAAAGAGTGCTTTGTGATTGATTTACTTCTCATTTGCCATGTGTTAGGGTGAAAAATTTATTGTTCAATGTGGATACTTTTGAAAGTGAAAGGAGAGGAGGGACTATTAGAAATTTTACTTAGGGAGAAACAACAGGCATGAACTTGTACTGTCTTGGGCAAATCAACTAGGAGGTTTGGTCACCCAAATTATGAGGCCGTTTTTTTTTGTTTTTGTTGTAGCAGTCTGGTGGTGAAGAGTTGGGAATTTGGTGTCACCAATAATAGATCTGAATTCTTATTCTAGCTTGGGAAAATTATCTTATAAGAATAAGTGTTGGGGTGCCTGAGTGGCTCAGTTGGTTTAGCATCTGATTTTGGCTCAGGTCATGGTCTCTCGGATTGTGGGTATGAGCTCAGAGTTGGGCTCTGTGCTGACCGTGGGGAGTCTACTTGGGATTCTCTCTTCTCTCTCTGCGCATCCCCCACTCACATTTTCTCTGTCAAAATAAACAAACTTAAAAATAAAAAGTATTAAAATGAGAATAAGATTTAATTATTGTGGGGATTAAACAGGCTCGAGTTACCAAAGCATCTGAGACAGAAAAGCCTCCCATGCTAGTGTGCTCTTACTCAGTGTAGGTCTTTCGTCCTCTCCTCCCATTGTGCTGTAACTAGAGGTTTTGCTTACAACTGAGCCTGGTTTTGAGAACTTTTTTAATGGTTAAGACGAATTGAAACATTTCACTAAAACATTTTAGTGATTTTAGTGAATGCAGAAATGTTTTTCAGTTGAGCCATTGAGGTTATTTTTTGTTGAATTATATAATGTGGTGGGCAGGAAATGACTATCCTATGAAACCTAATTACTCTTACTCTTTCTCAAAATATTCATGAAAAACTTCTTTCCAATTTTTTTTTGCAGAATTGCTGAAAGATATTTTAATAGTTTTCATTTACCAGAATAGTCACTTGTAACCTTTATTTCAGCTTAATGGATTGATACAAATTTTACTGAATAGGTAAAAAACTAATTCACATGAGAATTTCATTAAGTTTCTTATCAATATTTATACTGTGCAGATTTATGTTTTCTCTGTTGGTATTTGAATTTGTTTTCCCCCGTTTTGCTAATTTGTTAAGTTTTAGTTATTTGTGGCTTTTAAAAAAGGAAACAAAATAGAAGCTGTTTTCATAGACTTTATTCATTGGTACAGGTATCCACACATTTCAGCTCTTAAAACTCAGTAATAAAATGGCAAGTAACCCAAATTAAAAAAATTTTGTTTATCAGTTTGCAAGAATATTTTTTAAAAAATCAGTTTGTAGAGGGCATTGGAAATACTATAATCTGTAATCAGGCCTAAGGGCCCCATTTGCAACTCCATACCAAGAAAAAGTACAAATTCCCTGTAACACAAATGTCATAACCTTATAAAGATTCTCGTAGAAGTCTGAGAAGTTCCAAGTCCACCCAGAATTACTCCAAAAGATCCTGGTACATGTATATTCTCTTGCAGCTCAAATTAGGATCCAATTTCCAGCCATGGCCCTTAAAAGTCTTTTTTTGTGCTCTTTCAATACCAGTCTAAGGTAGATACTGAAAGCTCGCATAATGTATGTGATGCATAACTAGTATCCCTTACTGTTAAAATAAACAAAAGTGTTTTCCCTAGCTCTCCAATATTTTACAGGAAGCAACAATTTAACGTATTCTAAAAGGAGCAAACGAAGTAATTCCCATTTCTCTTAGTTGGATCTATATCATTGTGACTCTTCTTAACCCTAGATCTTTCTGCATTATCTTCGTATCTGTTGTTTGGTAAGTAAGGAATCATATGCAATACCAGAAGATCTGGAAGTCTTAGTACCAGAATACTTAACTCTGGTTCACAGTGTGGATGTATACTAATGCACAGAGTCTATGAAAATACATATTTGGGATATCACTCCCTCATCAGATACATGATTTAGAAATCTTTTCTCCCATTTGTGGGTTTTCAGTTTCTTGATTGTTTTGTTTATAGCACTAAAGTTAATTTTGATGAAATCCAGTTTATCTTTTTTCCCTTTGTTGTTGTTGCTATTTTAGAATAATCTAAGAAGTTGTTACCTCATTCAGGGTTATAAAGATTTATCCCTATGTTTTCCTTCTGTGATCTCTTCTGGGTTAATTTTTGTTTGTAAAGAGATCCAGCTTTTTTTTTTTTTTTTTTTTTTTTTTTTTTGGCATGTGTCTATTCTCTTTGTCACAGCACCATATGTTGAAAAGGCTGTTCTTTTCCCATTGAATTATCCTGAGCCTTGTTGGTAATCAGTTAACTCTTAATGTAAAGGTTTATTTCTGGACTCTCAGTTCTGTTACATTGATCTGTATGGCCAGCCAGCCATATGTCATACCACACATCTGAAGTATTACAGCTATGTAGTAAGTTTTGAAATTGGGAGTATGAGCCCTCTGGTTTTGTTCTTCGATATCAAGATTGTTTTGGCTATCTTAGGTGCTTTGCACTTCCATATGAATTTTAGGATCAGCTTGTCTATTTTTGCAAAAAAAAGCCAGTTTGGATTTTCATAGTTGTTATATTTAATCTAAATATATTATCATCTTCAAAATATTAAATCATTTGGTCCAGGAATCATGGGATATCTTTTCATTTATGTAGTTCTTTAATTTTTTTTCAATATATATACACACATATAAGTCTTGCAGTTCTTCGGTTAAGTTTATTCCAAAGTATTTTGGCTATTTTGTTTTGCCTTTTATTGTTTGTTTTAGTATTCTTTTAAAAGACTTTAAGTAATCTCTACACCCAATATTGGGCTCAAACTCATAGTCTTGAGATCAGTAGTCATATGCTTTACCATCTCAGCCAACCAGGTGCTCCTGTATTTTGTTCTTTTTGATGCTATTGTAAATAGAATTATTTTCTTCATTTTATTTTCAAATTGTTGAACACTGTATATAGAAATACTTTTTCTTCCTTTTTTTTTTAATGTTTTTTATTTATATTTGAGAGACAGAGACAGTGGGAGCAGAGGAGGGTCAGAGAGAGAGGGAGACACAGAATCTGAAACAGGCTCTAGGCTCTGGGCTAGCTGTCAGCACAGAGCCTGACACGGGACTCAAACCCACAAACCAGAAGATCATGACCTGAGCCAAAGCTAAACCGACTGAGCCACCCAGGTGCCCCTAGAAATACTATTGATTTTTGTATATTGATCTTGTACACTGCAAGATTACTAAGCTTGTTTGTTAGTTATAATAATTTTGTGGTGCATTTCTTAGGATTATCTATTTATATATAAGATCAGGTCATCTATAAACTCTTTTATGTTTATTTTATTTTTGAAAGAGAGACAGAACATGAGTACGGTAGTGGTAGATAGAAAGGGAGACAGAATCCCAAGCAGGCTCCAGACTGAGCTATCAGCACAGAGCCCGATGCAGGACCTGAACCCACAAACTGTGAGATCATGACCTGAGTCAAGTACGCCCAACTGACTGAGCCACCCAGGCACCCCCAGCTCATCTATTATGTCATCTATAAATAATAGTTTTACTTCTTTCCAATCTGGATGCTAATTGTTTTGTTTTGTTTTCCTAATTGCTCTGGCTAGAACTTTATAAGAGTTTTAAAAATTTAATTTAATTTAATTTTTATGTTATTTATTAAAAAATTTTAAAAATGTTTTATTTATTTTTGACAGGCAAATAGAGACAGAGTGCAAATGGGGACAGGGCAGAGAGAGGGAGACACAGGATCTGAAGCACGCTCTAGGCTCTTAGTTGTTAGTACAGAGCCCAGTGAGGGGCTTGAAGTAATCATGACCTGGGCCGAGGTCAGACACTTAACTGACTGAGCCACCGAGGTGCACTTAATTTTATTTTTAAGTGCAGTTTTGAGTATTAGTTGTGAAAGTAGACAGTCTTGTCTTATTCCTGATTTTAAGGGGGATAGCATTCTGTCTTTCACCATTAGAATGATGTGCATGTTGTATAGTACCCTTTATCAGATTGAGAGAGTTCTTACTATTTCTAGTTTATTGAGTGTTTTTATTTTGAAATGGTATTGGTTTCCATCGAGTCATTTTTCTGTGTTAATTGAGAAGCTCAGGTGGTTTTTATTTTGTTCTTTTTTTTTTTAGGTTTATTTATTTATGAGAGATGGTGACAGCATGAGTGGGCGAGGGATAGAGTGAGACAGGGAAACACAGAATCTAAAGCAGGCTCCAGGCTCTGAGCTGTCAGCACAGAGCCTGATGCGAGGCTCGAACCCATGAACTGTGAGATCATGACCTGAGCTGAAGTCGGAGGCTTAACCAACTGAGCCACCGAGGTGCCCCGTATTTGTTCTATTTTTTATCTTTGTTCTATTAATGTGTTAAACTACATTGGTTAATTTGTAAAATGTTACACAAACCTTGTATTCTTAAGATAGATTCTACTTGTTAATGCTGTATAATCCTTTTTATATGTTGCTAGAATCATTTGTCAGTATTCTATTGAGATTTTTGTTTTTATAAGGGATATTACTTTGTAGTTAAAATAAATTTTTTAAAAACTTTTATTTATTTTTGAGAGGCAGATCACAAATGGGGGAGGGGCAGAGAGAGAGGGAGACTCAGAATCTAAAGCAGGCTCCAGGCTCTGAGTTGTCAGCACAGCGCCCAATGCAAGGCTTGAATCCACAAACTGTGAGATCATGACCTGAGTGGGCACTCAGCCACCTGAGACTAGGCACACCTAGGTTGTAGTTTTCCTATGATGTCTTTGGGTGGCTTTGGAATCAGGGTAATGCTGGCCACACAGAATGACATGGCAGTTGTCCTTTCCTCTTCTGTGATCAGGAAGAGTTTGTGAAGCATTTATATTAATTTTGCTTTAAATGTTTGATAAAATTTATCATTGGAGCCATTGGGCCTGGGCTTTGTGTGAGTGTGTGTGTGTGGGGGGGAGTTTGAATCATGAAATTTTATATGACAATTAGATTAGTCATTTTCTGTTTTTTTTTTTTTTTGGTTATAAATACATAGAAGGATCTTCCATATCTTTTTACAAAAATATTTCTTAATGTTTGTTTATTTTTGAGAGAGAGAGAAAGTGTGAGCAAGGGAGGGGCATAGAGTCAAGGAGACACGGAATCCAAAGCAGGGTCCAGGCTCTGAGCTGTCAGCAAAAAGCCAGATGCAGGGCTCGAACTCAGGAACTGTGAGATCATGATGTGAGCTGAAGTCAGACGTTTAACTAACTTGAGCCACCCAGGTGCCCCAGGATCTTCCATATTTAAATTTGCTGTTTCCTCATCAAAGATACAGCTATTTATAACTTATGCAGTCAGGAGTGACAAATTCCTTTTTTTTTTTTTTTAAGTTTATTTATTTTGGGAGAGAGAGAGAGTGGGGTGGGGGAGGGAGAGAGGGACAGGCAGGGAGAGAGGGAAAGAGAGAATCCCAGCCAAGCTCCACGCTGTCAATGCCAGAGCCTGACACAAATAACTGTGAGATCATGACCTGAGCTGAAATCAAGAGTCAGATGCTTAACTGACTGAACCACTCAGGTGCCTCCATCTTTTTTTTTTTTTTTTTTTTTGAGGAGCCACAGTATCATATATTTATCAAACTCCTCCTTTCCTAGAGCTTTTTAGTTCCTGAAGATGTATCCTCACAGCATTTTTGGGGGAGAGATTAGGCAAGGACAAGTCTCCCCAAATTTGGAATAGGGAGCCTGAAACCCACCAAAGTGCATTAGCTGAAGTCATGACTGTGGTAAGGCAGGGCCCAGAAGTGAGTCTTTACCTCCCACTTGTCAGAGGTCAGCAGGCTAAGCCGGTGGTTGGTTCCTAACCATTTGGATTTTCTGGTCCAGTAGAATTTCCAAATAATTTTGGGGGCTGGTTTTAAAATAATTTAGGTATGCGGACTTTTTTTTTTTTAAGGGTATTTAAAAAAACACCCACTAATATCACCATTATGGCTTACAATAAAGACATTTTAGCTCCAAAATTTTTAGGAAAAGCTATCCACCTCAGAATAAAGGACTCTTTTTCCAAAGAAATTATAGTTGGAGACAAATTTATTATATGACACTTCACATAGTCTAACACTCACAAAAAATCATTTTTTCCTGAACTCCAATGGCACGTTTTCTGTACATCTTTTAAGTGACTTCCTAAGTGTACTTTTTATTGTTATTTATGTTTGAGTCTGATCTCTTCTACTAAGCTGAATTCTCTGAAGGAAATACCTTTCTCTACACTGCACTTTAGAGTTCAGCAATTGAATGCCTGAGTGAATGAAATGTTACTCTAATGTTCATGTGAAAATTATATCTCACTTCTTTTTGGTCTTATTTCCATTTATGAAAATAATATGGAGTTCATTTACTTGGCCTGGTTATGCTGTTTGTGCCATAGTTCTGCAAATTATCAGTGTAACCTGTGGATCTGATGCAGTAGATCACTTTCAGTCATAACTAATTTGGGCTACGGAGTATCTGAGTTACAGGGGAACAGAGGTGGGAAATTCAGTTATTTTGTTCCCCTAATGTTTGGCCTACAGCCCATAACCTGTAGGCTGTCTTTAGTCCTGCAAATGCTTCAAAGCTATAGTTCTGTTCCTAAGAGCTATACTTTTAGTTCCTAAGAGATATACCTTTATTTGGCCTTTTCTGTATTAGTTTTGGTAGTTTAGGAATTATTTCTTTTTTTACATTTATTTATTTTTGAGAGACAAAGTTAGAGCATGAGTGGGGGATGGGCAGAGAGCGGAGACACAGAATCTGAAGCAGGCTCCAGGCTCTGAGCCAGTGTTTAGCACAGAGCCTGATGTGGGATTCGAACCCACAAACCGTGAGATCATGACCTGAGCTGAAGTCTGATGCTCAGCTGACTGAGCAACTCGGGTGCCCCTAAGAATTACTTCTTAAAGGCAGATATAATTGAACTCTTTTTAGATACTTGACTGAATCATTGATGCCCTGTATCTGGTCTTTTCTGAGTTATTTTGATAAGTATTTTGCCAAAAAGTGAAATGAATTTGGAATGTTTTTTAGGGAGAGATTATGAGCCCATTAGCATATTAAGTCTAAAAATTCTGAAGCCTAAATTTAATGCTTTAATACTTTTAATATTAATGGACATTTAGTATCTTTTAAAAAATATTTTAAAAAGTTATTGAATTATTATTTTTAAGTTCATTTTATTTTGGGAGAGGTAGAGTGTGGGTGGGAGAGGGGCAGAGAGAGGGAAAATCCCAAGCTGGCTCCCTGCTCTCAGTGCAGAGCTCATGCACCGGCTCAAACCCAGGAACCAAGAGATCATGACCTGAACTGAAGCACACACTCAACTGACTGAGCCACCCAGACACTACTAAAGATTTTATTTTTAAGTGATCTCTATACCCAAAGTGTGGCTCAAACTTCCAACCCTTAGCTAGCCAGGTGCCCCCAATATCTTGATCCTAGTCAAGATTTCAGAGAAGCAAACTTTGGGAAGTGCTTCTGCAAATAATTCGTATGAAACCAGTTTTGGGCAAAGCTATAAAGAGGAAATCAGAGGTGAAAATAGAGTTAAGTATGCAAAGTTTAAATGGGTAAGTCTTAGGACAAATAATTGTAAATGGCCATCATTACAATTTGTAGTACTTTATGAGGTGGTCATTATATATCCCATGCTTACCATTGCTGTTAGGCAAAAAGATTAAAAGTCAACCCTTCTCTCTTTAAAAATGAAAAGAAAGAAATTTTTAAGCCAAACTAAAAGCTGTTTGGACTAGGCTATCATTTGAACAGTGTTTATTACCTCATCTCCATCTAGAGATAGAGTGACTTTCTCTTCAAGTAGTTATCTTTGTCAGGCTTTTCATTTGGAAGAAGATAAAAATCCTGTCCTCGGGTTAGTATTGGCGTTTGGTGCAGGTATCCTTCAGATGCTTGTCTAGCAGTAACACCTTGATCTCCTCTCATATTTACATAAAGCTTGTATGAAAGATGATTTTATGTGGAATCGCCTGAAAGATGTTTAGTACATGCATTCTCCTGTTCAACAAGTGTGCATAATGAATGATTGAACCCATTGTGTTTAACTTTCTGTTACTTGACTACTTTTGATCTTTTCATTTGTTTTATTCAGACTTTCATTCCCAAATCATGTGTCCAGGATGGAAGTAGAAGTAGTCATGGACTATAGATGATCTTTATGTAGAATGTAACATTAGAACTAGAGTTTTGGGGGCTCCTGGGTGGCTCAGTTGGCTAAGCATCCAATTCTTGATTTTGTCTCTGGTCATGATCTAACAGTTCATGAGTTCGAGCCCTGTGTCAGGCTCCATGCTGACCATGAAGAGCCTGCTTAGAATTCTCTCTCTCCTTCTCTTTCTGCCCCTTCCCCACTCACACATGATTGCTTGCTAAATAAATAAATAAATAAATAACAACAACAACAACAATAACAAAAAAACTAAAGTTTTTTAGCTTTGACCTTTGAGACTGTGCATTAAAAAGCAAATTAATGTGGTCATTTGTAAATATCAGAACCAAATAAGTTAATGAGACAGGAATTATTTGCTCAAATAGTTGAGGAAGGGAGATAAGGCATGTATATATCCTATAAGTAGACTGTACTATCATGTAAGTGCCAGGCTTTCTATAAATAACCATTTAGAACTTCAAAGAAGAGAGAATAGTCTTACTTGGGAATAATCTACGAGTGAGATATTTCATTTTGTCTTTGAAGGATTCTGGTTCAACTTAGTAAGACTTTCTTCAGAAACATTATTCGTAGGACAAGGGCAAGGCAGCTTCCATAAAGACAGTGTAGTAACTAGACAGTGCAAAGTGTCAGTCTGGGATCACACATGGATACACAGATATGGAAATATGATGTGTGTGAGTATGATTTGGAAGTAGACACTTTGCCATGGATATCAAACTGTAGTCTGGGCCTCTGAAGTATGATCAGAGTCCAGCTGGAGGATAACCAGGTTTAAAGAGCCAGAGTTCAGGGTATGGAGCAGGCCAGTCAATGGTTAATTGCACTAACAACGTATATTAATAGTCCTTTCAGTCTTTGAAATGGTCAGATGAATTTTAAAGAACTCTTCACTTGATGATTAGGATGGGTCTGACAGCAAGTTAAGAGACATCTTCAGGGTATTCTTAACTTGTCTGGAGTGTAGAAGGGTAGTAAAAGATTAAATTGGAAAGGTGATTTGCAGCCAGATTATAAAGGTCTTTGAATTTTAGGTAGAGGAATTTAGACTTTATTGATTTTTGGAAAGCTGTTGAGGGTAACAACATCATCAGAGCAATGTTTTGGGAACTGATCTAGTAGTTGTTGTGAGGATGGATTAGAGCCAGAAGAACCTGGAGGTGGGAAGCCAAATTAGGAGCAGTAATCTAGGTATGAGATGATAACCTAAATGGAAACAAGGACAGATTCCAGACATCATCCCAAAAGAAGAATTAAGTAGACATGGAGATTGATTAGCTATAAAGAGATAAGTAGAGAGTAATGTAAAAATGATTCACAGATTTTGAGTCTGAATAGCTAACTGTAGTATAAATAGGAAAGACAGATGAACTAGCTGGTATAGGGGCAGATGAGAAGTTTTCAGTTTGAAGGGTTCAGTGGTATATCAAGGATGGAATTCATCAAGCATCTAGAAATGTAGATTGTGTACTTTGTAAGATGGAGGCCAGAAAGTCAGCCACATACAGCAGTATTAATCCAAGTCTTGGAAATAGATGAAGAGGGATAAGGATGGATGACAGAACTTTGATGGACTCCACATTTAGAATAAAGTTTTCATTAAGGAGGTGAAGGATTAGTCCAAGAAATTGTCAGAGACATGGAGAGTATCCAGATGTAAGTGTTAGTCAAGAATACTGACTTCTGTTCATCCATTTCGATAAAATAGTGCTTTATCAGAGAGAGTGGGTGGGTCTTTAACCTTTTAAGACCGAACTCTCCCTTTTTTTTTTATCCTGAAATGAAATCTTCAGGTAATACTTTGTATATAAGTATATATAAATTTATACATATATGTAAAATTAAAAAGCAATATAATGCTCCAATTGTAATATATTGGAAAAAATAATTTATTATAATATGTGTATTTTATTTATTTTAAAATGTGGCTACATGGGCATGACCCACAGTGAATGACATGAAGTAGTCCTGTTTGTACACCAGTATGTAGAGTCACCTTGACTGAAGAGTTAACAAATATAGACTGATAAAGTCTACTTGTATTTGTGGCTCAAATGCTACAAAGAAAAAGAAGGAACTATAGTGGAATAGAAAATAATGGAGAGATTTGTTCCTCAAGTCCTTTTAAGAACGAGGGAATGAGTTCATAATTTTGAGGAAGAGGGAAACTGGAATAATCTTTGTAGAGAATGAGAAACAATTGGTAAGAGGTGGGTAAAACGGTTGTTGAGAAATGTCATGTGTTCTTTTGAAATTGGATAACAGCTGGTGGGTCAGGTTAGCATGGCCCTGTTTCCTTATGGAGATTCAGACAAATATAGGAGATTAAAGTATAGGTTATTAGAAAAGCAGCTGCCCTTTTTTTTTTTTTTTTTTTAAGATTTTAGTTTTAATCGTTACACCCAATGTAGGGCTTGAATTTATAATTCTGAGATAAAGAGTTGCAAACTTTACTGACTGAACCAGCCAGGTGTCTCAGAGTAGCCCTTTGTAACAGACTGGCTACGGCATCTAGGTTGAACAGAGAGCCTGTTCAATAGCCAATCTTTTTTTTTTTAATGTTTTATTTATTTTTGATACAGAGAGAGAGAGACAGAGCATGAGAGGGGGAGGGGCAAAGAGAGAAGGAGACACAGAACTGGAAGCAGGTTCCAGGCTCTGAGCTAGCTGGCAGCACAGAGCCTGACGTGGGGCTTAAACCCACGAACGTGAGATCTGACCTGAGCCGAAGCTGGATGCTTAACCGACTGAGCCACCCAGGCGCCCCTCAATAGCCAATCTTAAAGGCTATTAAAAAATAATTGAGAATGGTGTTGATGGATGATTGGCACCACTATGTGAATGCACTTAATGCCACTGACCTTTACACTTAAAAATGATTAAAATGGTAAAATTTGGGTTATATGTATTTTACCACAATAAAAAGATTCTAATTGAACACTTTAAAAATATTCCCTTACTCTCCAGGTATCATCATGAGACTACTACTTGTAGAGATATGTCAGAAACTTCATATTTGTAGCAACTCCTCTTTTTAGCCTTGTGGAAGTAAGAGTGTGCATCATGTTTGACATTTCAGCCATCAGTGGTGATATGCTACAAAGTCATTCTGGGAGAATCACACTACAGGATTGATGCATACTGGGAGTCACATGGGGCCATATATTGAGCATTGTAATAAAAGTAATTGTGGTCTTTCCTGGACAAATTGGTTTTGGCTTCATGTTCATGTCTAACTTAGTTACTAAGAAAGTATATTTGAAAATAGTTCTTTTTGGGGCTCCTGGGTGGCTCAGTCGGTTAGGCCTCCGACTTCGGCTCAGGTCAGATCTCACGTTCGTGGGTTCGAGCCCCGCGTCAGGCTCTGTGCTGACGGCTAGCTCAGAGCCTGGAGCCTGCTTCCCGTTCTGTGTCTCCTTCTCTCCCTGACCCTCCCCCTCTCATGCTCTGTCTCTCCTGTATCAAAAATTAATAAAAAACATTAAAAAATTAAAAAAAAAGAAAAGAAAATAGTTCTTTTTGAATCACCTAGTATTACTTTGAGTCACACCTGCAAACCTCCTTAATTAGGACCATTTTCATTATCAGCCAAAATAAATACATGAGGTCAGTTATTTTCTTTTAAAGATTGCATTTTTAAGTTATCTCTGCACCCAATGTGGGGTTCAAACTCATAACCCTGAGATCAAGAGTTACATTCTCCTCTGCCTGAGCTAGCCAGATACCCCAGGATCACTTTATTTTTTAATAAAACATTAGGAGGGAGCCAGTTAACAATTTTATATGCTTTAATTTATATGTATGTACATCAAGATGAATTACATTTATTCTCAGAGAATTTTGCTGTATTTTTGAGACAGTGTTGTTTCCTTCAAATCTTTTGCAGTGGGTACATGTTATGTTTCACAGTGAACAGTAGAACATATTAAAGCCTTTTAAAAAAGAATTTTTAGCATTCTTTTCTCTTTGTGTTACCAAATATTGCTATTTTATGTATCATGAAATTTACCTCATTTATATGTACAATTCAGTGATTTTAAACAAAATTACAGATTTGTATAACCAACAATACAGCATGTGTTTAGCACTTTTCCACTTTTCTAAAAAAGATGTCTCATATCCATCTACAGTCAGTCTCCTTTTGCATACCTAACCAACCAGTAATTTACTTCCAGACTCCATAGATTTCCTTTTCTGGATATTTCATGTAAGTGGAATTCTATAATATGTGGTCTTTTGTGCCCGACTTTTTTTTGTTAACTCAGCATAATGTTTTCGAGATCCATTCATGTTGTTGCATGTATCAGTTGTTTATTCTTTTTTATTGCTGATAATATTCCATTGTGTGGATATATATTTTATTTATTCACTGGTTGATAAACATTTGGATTGTTTTGCTTTCTGACTATTAGGAATAATGCGGCTGTAAACATTCACATCAAAAGCTTTGGGTGAACATACAGTTTTATTTTTCTTGAGTAAATAGGAGTAGAAATGCTGGGTCATATGGTAGCTCTATATTTTAAAATTTTAAGAAAGTGCCAACTGTTTTCTATAGTAACTATAGTATTTTACATTAAAAAAATGTTTATTTTGAGAAAGAGCAAGCTGTGGAGGGGCAGAAAGAAAGGGAAGCAGAGAATCCCAAGCAGACTCCACACTGTCAGCACAGAGCCCATTGTGGGGCTTGAGTCCAAGAACCATGAGATCATGACCTGAGCCAAAATCAGGAGTCAGATGCTCAACTGACTGAACCATCCAAGTGCCCCTGTAATATTACACATTTTAACTAGTAGTGTATGAAGACTTCAGTTTTTCCACATCCTCCCCAATAGTTGTTAGAATCTATCTTTTTTATTATAGCCATTCTGGTGAGTATAGGGTGGTATCTCACTAATATTTTGATTTGCATTTTTTGGATGTTGAGGATCTTTATGTGCCTATTAGCCATTTGTATATCTTCCTTCACAAAATGTGTGTTCAAAGCCTTTTGCCTATTTCTTAGTTGAGTTGTCTTCTTACTGAGTTGTTGTAAGAGTTCTTTATATATTGTGGATACAAGTCTGTTTTCCCCACACCGCCCCCAACTGAAACTTAGTAATACTTCCTGATATTCACTTAAATACAAAGTTTAAATTAAATAGGTTATGTTGTGAAGATTTTTGCTATCAGAACAGTTCAAAATCTTAGCCTTATGAACTTCATGCGTTGCCATCCTTCTTATGTTTCTTAAATTCTGCCAGTGAGATTGTTTTCTTTTTAATGTTTATTTATTTTTGAGAAAGAGAGACAGACAGAGCACGAGTTGGGGAGGGGCAGAGAGAGAGCGAGACACAGAATTCAAAGCAGGCTTCAGGCTCTGATCTGTCAGCCCAGAGCCCTACACAGGGCTCGAACTCACAAACCGTGAGATCATGACCTGAGCCAAATGAGACGCTTAACTGACTCAGCCACCCAGGCATCCCTAGTGAGTTTGTGAGTGAACATACAGTAGTTTCTTTTTTTTTTTTTAATATTTTATTGTCAACGAACATACAGTAGTTTCAACTGAGCATCCAAAAGGGTTTTCTTCCAACATAACACTATAAACAAATTAATTTGTTGCCTATTTTATCTAAAAATTATGACCATTTCTTCTTTAATAATTCTGTCTAAATTCTAAAATCAATATTGAATTGAATTTTAGGCAAGACTATCCCACTACTAACCTGTTACTCCGTGTTAGTGTCTTTGTAATGAAATTGGTTTAAAAATTTTTTTTTTAAATGTTTTATTTATTTTTGATACAGAGAGAGACAGAGCATGAGAGGGGGAGGGGCAGAGAGAGAAGGAGGCACAGAACCGGAAGCAGGCTCCAGGCTCTGAGCTGGCTGTCAGCACAGAGCCCGACGCGGGGCTCGAACCCACGAACGTGAGATCTGACCTGAGCCGAAGTCGGAGGCCTAACCGACTGAGCCACCCAGGCGCCCTGACATCGGTTTAAAAAATGGTGGTTATTGACAGTTTGTATTGACCACTTATTGACCTTGAACTAAAGACTAATCTGTTTAGTTTAACATAAATCTTAGTTGTTAATGCTTTTAGAAAACCCTGCACCTCAATGAGCAAGAATCGTTTCTAGAAGAATATTTCAAATAATACAAATTAAATTCTAAGTCACCTGTAATCCTTGTGCATTTTCTTTACATTGTCTTACTTTCTCAAAACTTGAATATATATTTATACTCTGCAGAATTGGTGCTTAAAAGTATTTGGTCCTTGGGATTATGTTCTTCACAATATCAAAGTATAAACCCGAGCAACCTGAATGGTAGATCCTGCCTGTTAAAAAAAGAAAAGCACTGGTTTAGGAACCAGGAAACCTGGCTCTGCAAAAGAGCTCAGTGATTGTGAACAAATTATTTAATCCTTATGGTTTTTAGTTTCCTCATCTGTAAAATGACCTAGTTGGGCTAGATAATCTCTATGATCCCTTCCAATTCTGAATATTTTGAACATACACTGTTTGAAAATACTCTGGAATTTAAAAAAAAAATTTTATTTTGAGAGAGAGTGAGGGCACAAGCAGGGGAGGGGCAGAGAGAGAGAAAATCCCAAGCAGGCTCTGTGCTATCAGTGCAGAGCCTGACATGGGGCTTGATTTCACAAAAGCAAGATCATGACCTGAGCCATTAAGAGTTTCACACTTAACTGACTGAGCCATCCAGGTGCCCCAATACTTTGGTATTTCTTATAAAGCTCTTTCACATGTACTTTATCATTTTATTCTTAAAAGATTCCCTGAAGTAGAGAAGTCAGATCTTTAGAGGATAGATAGAAAAGTTGGGTATCATCTTAAAATTATTACTATTTTTAGATTTCCATGGCAATTTATTGTTCATTAGTTTCCCAACGTTTTCATGAAGATTCATTTTATTTTTTATATTGAAGTATAGTTGATATACAGTGTTATATTAGTGTCAGGGGTGCAACATAGTGATTTGACATTCTATATATTACGTAGTGCAATAGTGGATATCCACTATTAGCTGTAGTCACTACCACTTACTGTTATTAGGATATTATTGACTATATTCTCTATGTTATACTTTTCATTTCCATGACTTTTTATAACTAAATATTTGTGTATATGTCTTTTATCAAATATACAACTTGCAGGTATTTTCTTCTGTGGCTTGTTTTTATCTTTTTAATAATATTGCTTAAAGTACAAAAGTTTAAAATTTTCATGGCCTAATTGTCAGTTTTGTTTTTTTTTTTTTTTTTGTACTGGATTGTGTTTTTTGGTTCACCTAGATCACGACGATTTTCTCCTGTTTTTTGGTTGTTTGGGTTTTTGGGTAAAAATTTGGGGTTTTACATTTAGGTCTCTGATCCATTTTGAGTTAATTTTTTGCATAGTATAAGATAAAGGCTTAAATTAATCTTTTTTTGTAAGTGGATATCCAATTGAAAAGACTGGCTTTTCTCCTATTCAATTGCCTTCTCACCTTCACTGAAAATTGACCATTATGTATGGGTTTATTTCTAGATTCTCAGGTTTGTTCTCTTGGTCTGTGTGATTATCCTTATGCCACTATCATACTGACCTGACTATTGTGGCTTTTAAAATATTTTAAAATCTGGAGGCATAAGTCATTCAACTCTGTTCTTTTATAAAATTATTTTGGCTATTTTGGTTTCTTTGCATTTCTATATAAATTTAAGAATTAGCTTATCAGTTTCTGAGAAAAGAAATTGTGATTTTGTTGGAGATTATGTACAATATATAAATCAGCTGGGGGAAATTTTTTTAACATTTCCTGAAATAGAAAGATTATATATGGAAACTTCTAAAAGCAATTATAAAAAGAGAAGACAACTCAGAGATGTTATTGTTTCCCTTAACACTGTATGGTAGCAACAACAACAACAACAAAATGCACAGGCTTTACCTTTGTTTCTCATTCTTATATTTTCTTTGCTCCATTTTTCTAAATCATTTCTATATTTACACTTTAAAGAGTGTTTAGAAGTGTGTAAAATACTCTGCAAATATATTTATTCCCTTGTAAATGGAGTACCTCACACATATGTACAAGGGCAAATAAAAATGAAAAAGGGAACAGCTGTCTTGAAGGTGATGCTGAGAACAAGTGTCTTGTATGAGATGTACAAGAGAGAGCTTATGGTGTAGATTTAGGTAATTGCAGTTGTTAATTGTAGGACAAAAGTGAAGTGGATGTAAGTTTTAAGGGACTATTTCAAAGAAGTATATGAATTTTTGTTGTTACATATGACATTATTTGTATACTTTGATGTTCTCATTCTTTTAACTTCTGCTTTTGCGTTAGGAAACAGTGCCAACTGAGAACTTTATTAAGGTCTTTCTACAGACTACTGTCTTCTTATCGTGTGTTCTAAAAGCTCTGATTTCTCTTCACATTGATAGCACGCAGGCAAAATAAAGGGGGAATAAAGAGTATTCTGTCTTTTACCGCTTTTGCAGCCGTGAAGTTGGAGACCCTTGTGCATGAAGACAGATTTGTTCTATGGCCTCAGAGTTGGGTGCCGGGGACGATGGCGGCTGCACTGAGCTGGCAAAGCCCCTCTATCTTCAGTACCTGGAGAGGGCCCTCAGGTTGGACCATTTCTTGCGACAAACATCAGCCATCTTCAACAGGAATATTTCTAGGTATGCCGTTACATGTTCCCAATGTTTGACCACATTCCTGATTTCCATTGTCTCTTTACTTTTAGTATTTATGTATTTTATGGTTTTTGGTATGTGTAATATTTTCCCCCATAAATAAAAATATTTTGCTGAGTCAGCTGTGATTGTAGATTTGTCATTCTTCAATTTATAGTGATGAAAGTGAAGATGGACTGGATGATAGTAATCCTTTATTGCCCCAATCTGGGGATCCCTTAATACAAGTTAAGGAAGAACCGCCAAATTCATTGCTTGGTGAAACTTCTGGAGCAGGCAATTCTGGAATGTTAAACACATACTCACTGAATGGAGTTCTGCAGTCAGGTCAGTGTGGTATGAGGTCCCTCTTAGGACTATTTGTTCTCTTGGGGCAATCGTCCTTTCATTTTTTGTTGTTCTTTATGTTTCTTTACACAGAATCAAAATCTGACAAAGGGAATTTATATAACTTCTCTAAGTTGAAGAAAAGCAGAAAGTGGCTAAAGGTAAGAGATAAGGCAAATGTTTATAATTCAAATAACCTACTAAAATTACAAGCAGAAGGGAAGGTTGGCAGAGATTTTTCTAGACAAGAGTTTTCTATTCTGGGTGTGGTGTTTTGAAGAGATCATGTAGAAATATCTAGAGGCCTCAATGATGTTCACTTTAGGAAACATTTCTGAATATAGAACACTGTGAAGAGCAAAGGAGTAAAAAAACAGATGAGATCTTTGCCCTCAGTGGCTCACATTGTAATCAGGATTGTTAATGTCCTTTTCATTAGTTACTGAGTAGTTCAACAAATGTTGATTGAGTACATTGTATCTGCCTGATACTGTTGTAGACTGATAGCATTCCTATCCTGTAGAGTTTACATTCAGATTGGGGGAGGTAGTGAGTAATAAGTCTGTAAGCAAAGAAATAAAAGTGGCTTTAAAAAAGAGGTAACATTCCAGCTGATTTCTGAATGATCAGAACTATGTGAATGTTTTGCATAAGAGCATTTTTAAAAAATGTTTATTCGTTTTGAGAGGAGGTGAGGGAGAATGAGAATGCCAAGCAGGCTCCATATGGTCTATGCAGAGCTTGACTTGGGGGTTTGAACTCATGAAATGTGAGATCATGACCTGAGCTGAAATCAGGAGTCAGATACTTAACCAGTTGAGCCACCCAGGCACCCCTCAGATAAGAGCATTTCAATCAGAAGGAACACAACTGCAATCTTCTGAGAAAGGACGCAGCTCCGTATGTTCGGGGGAGAATGAAAGCCAGTATGGCTGGAACACAGTGAGAGAGGTGATGATAGAAGATGAGTTCAAGAACCTGATTGTGTAGGGTCTTATACAGCATGTTAAGGAATTTGTATTTTACTCTGGTATATTTCTGTGAGTGTTTATAGGCAAGGAAATGTTATCATCTTGTTTACATGCTTATAAGATAACTGTCATTGGCCCAACTGAGTTAAGGGTAGCATTTCTTCTATTGAAACCAATTATTTCTCTATTGGTTAATTTTCCTGTGAAGAGCTCAAAGTAATTTAAAGGTACTTTTTCTTTATTATCCCTTGGTCCTTTAAAAGGCTCATGTGTAAAAGGCCTAATTGCTTCATATCATTGTGGCTTTTGGGAATGCAGAAGTCTCTGTTTAGCCATCATATTTGTAAAAATTGAGATATAATTGATATACCATAAAATCTGCCCATTTAAAGAATATAATTTAGTAATTTTTAGTATATTAAAGTTTTGTGCAGCCCTTACCACTAATTCCAGAACATTTTCATCATTTCAAAAAGGAACTGTTCTTACTGGCAGTCACTTCCCATTCTCTACTTCCCCCAGCCCCTGGCAACCATTAATTTGTTTTCTTTCCCTATGGATTTGCCTATTCTGGAAATTTCATAGAAGTGAAGCCCTATCGTATGTGGCCTTTTGCACGTGACTTCTTTCACTTAGCATAGTTTTCATTGTTCATTCGTGTTGTGGCACAGATCAGTACTACTTTCCTTTCCATGGCTGACTAATATTTCATTATCTGGATAATAACAAAATCAATTAATGATTATTTGGGTGGTTTCTCTTTTATTAGCCATCACAGATTGCTTTCTATATTTCTTTATACCCAGTAGGTTGTTTCTTTGTTTTTAGGGTTTTTTTTGCCTTGGTATTTGACAGTTAAAATATCTTTTGTTAAGTGTAAGTGCTTAGTTATATCTAGCTTTGTTGCTGTTTATAGCATTTCCATGTATTAGTGCTCTCGAATTCACACCCACTGGGGTCAGTTGGTACATTTTTCTTTTTCACTTGGATTGGTAACGAATAATGTAAGGAGAACTGAAATGAATGTTTTCCAGCTATTTCTGTCCTTGTGTTGGGGAAAAATGCTTGGATTATAAATGGAATTATTTCATAGTGAAAGATTCCATTTCCATTTCCTCCTGTTTGCAGAGCATTCTGCTAAGTGATGAGTCGAGTGAGGCAGATTCTCAGAGTGAAGACAATGAAGAAGAAGAAGAAGAGGAAGAAGAACTCAACCTCAGCAGAGAAGAGCTTCATAACATGTTGCGGCTGCACAAATATAAGAAACTTCACCAGAATAAGTATAGTAAAGACAAGGAGGTAAGAGTTTCAGGAGAAATCTCAGGTATTTAACCTCTGGTTAATATTTGTTGAAAGATACATCATTTTACTTTTTTTTTTTTTAATGTTTGTTTATGTTTGAGAGAGAGTGAGCAGGGGAAGGATAGGGAGAAGGTTACAGAGGATCCCAAGCAGGCTCCTTGCTGACAACAGAGAGCCCAGTATGGGGCTCGAACTGACAAACCATAAGATTGTGACTTAAGCCAAAACTTAACCAACTTAGCCACCAAGGCCCCCCATACATCATTTTACTTTTATATTTAGATTGATGGTGATGGTTCTAATATAAACTTTATTGAAGTATATTTCACATTCCAAAAATATTTAGCCTTTTAAAGTGTATACTTCAGTGGTTTTTATAGTATATTCATAGAGATGTATAACTATTGTCACTATATAATTCCAGAATGTTTTCTCACTCCCGAAAGAAACTCCAGTCCCCTTAAATATTGCCTCTCATTTTCTCCATTTCCCTCAGTCCCAGGTAGCCACTTGTCACTGTAAATATGCCTGTTCCGGACATTGCATGCAAATGGAACAATTTGTAATCCTTTGTGTCTAG
This sequence comes from Suricata suricatta, assembly GCF_006229205.1. Lineage (NCBI taxonomy): Eukaryota > Metazoa > Chordata > Mammalia > Carnivora > Herpestidae > Suricata > Suricata suricatta. The sequence continues at coordinate 81,358,537 of NC_043708.1, read as the reverse complement.
TTTATTCCTTAGCATGTTTTTAAAGTTTATTCATGTTGTAGCATGTACTTGTATTTTATTCCTTTTTATGGCCAGATAAGATTCCATTGTATGAACATACTGCATTTTACTTATCTATGTATCACTTAATGAATTAATTGGATTGTTTCTACTTTTTGGTTTTTATGAACCATAGCTATGAATAGTGAGTTGTTTCCACTTTGGGCTGTTATGATTATAAGACTACCAAGAAGATTTGTATAGAAGTTTTCGGAGTGGGAGTGGATATATATCTCTTGGATATATACCTAGAAGAGGAATTCTTGGGTCATATGATAATTCTATGCTTACCCTTTTGAGGAACTGCCAGGCTGCTTTCCAGAGTGGCTGCACCATTGTAAATTCTAGTGGTTCCTTTTTTAATGTAGTTGCTCTTTGAAAGTGTTCCCATCTTGAAAAAACTCCCTTTCTTCACATACTAACATTAAATTAATGATAGTTTTAAGTGGCAGCTATTTGAGTGCTGTTACTTATGATTTTTGTCAGAAGTGTGGCACTTTGTACATAATGAGCAATAGCATATTATTTATTTTTAAATGTTTTATGTTTGATACAGAGAGAGACAGAGCATGAGAGGGGGAGGGGTAGAGAAAGAAGGAGACACAGAACTGGAAGCAGGCTCCAGGCTCTGAGCTAGCTGTCAGCACAGAGCCTGATGCGGGGTTTGAACCCACGAACGTGAGATCTGACCTGAGCCGAAGTTGGAGGCTTAACCGACTGAGCCACCCAGGCGCCCCTAGCAATAGCTTATTTAAAGACTTAAAAACTTTCCAGCAATTAGTTACCACCCAACGTTAGTTCAGAAAACTTTGAATAATATGCTGAAGGTTATAAACCTGTTGGAGAATGAATAGCGAGATATCTGGCTTTTTTGACTTAGAGTTCCTTCTTAAAGTACAATGCTAGGCATTTGGTGTTTGAAATATTTGGTCTTGGTTTTTTTTGTTGTTGTTGTTGGGTTTTTTTTTTTTTAATCGCTGCGCATATAGATCGCTGCGCGTAAACCAGATGTTACCAGCAAAACCCCCTGCAGGCGAACCGGCTCTCAGGCCTCCCGGTGGGGTCCCGGACCCCACTCGCCCAACCTGCTATGGGTGAACTGGCCCTCCGGCCTCCCGGTGGGATCCTAGATCCCACTCACCCAACCTGATGGGGTGTCACTGCTGCCACCAGCAAAACCCCCTGTAGGTGAACCGGCTCTCCGGCCTCCCGGTGGGATCCCGGATCCCACTCGCCCAAGCTAAACCAGATGGCACAAATAGTGCCCCAGATGGGAGCCGGAGGAAGTCTCCTTCCGTTCCTGACTGGCTGCCCTATAGCGCGTCCGCCAGGGCTTTTGCCAGTTCCCGATACCGACCCCGAGCGGGAGTTCCTGAATGGACAGTGAAACAAGCACAGTCAGGTACTGACAAACAAGCAGACAGACAGACAGACAGACAGAGCCGGCTCACTTACCGATCGGTGTCGGAAACGACCCGTTGACTTGGGGTCTGGTGGGCTTTGAGGGAGAAAATCCCGGGCAAGCCCCCATATGTAATG
>NC_043708.1:81220460-81356859 GCF_006229205.1 Suricata suricatta | reverse complement strand
TGAGTGAAATCCTGTGGTATTTGTCTTTTTCAGTCTGACTTATTTCACTGAGCATAATACACTCTAGGTCCATTCACCTTGTCACAAATGGGAAGAGTTTATATATATATGGATATATGCATACGTACATACACACACATACACGTACTTACAAATATATATACCACATTTTTATTTATTCACCTATCAGTGAACACTTAAGTTGTTCATATCTTGGCTATTGTAAATAATGCTGTAGTAAACATAGGAATGCATGTATCTTTTTGAATTAGTGTTTTTATTTTCTTTGGGTAAATACCCAGTAGTAGAATTATTGAATCAAATGATATTTGTACTTTTAATTTTTTGGAGGAAGCTTCATACTGTTTTCCACAGTGGACGAACCAAGTTGCATTCCCACTAACAGTGCACAATGATTCCTTTTTCTCCATATCCTTACCAACACTTATTTCTTGTCTTTTTGATACTAGACATTCTGACAGGTGTAGGGTGAGAATCTCACTGTAGTTTTGATTTGCATTTCCCTGATTAATGAGGTTGATTGTCAAATTTCCACATGTCTGTTGGCCATCTGTATGTTTTTGGGAAATTGTTCAAGTCTTCTGCCTATTTTTTAATCATATTGATTGGTTTGGGTTGAGTTGTACAAGTTTTTAATATGTTTTGAATATTAACTTCTTATTGGATATATAATTTGCGAAAATCTTTTCTCATTCATTAGGTTGCCTTTTTGTTTTGTTGATGGTTTTCTTCACTGTGAAAAGGTTTTTATTTTGATGTAGTCCCAATAGTTTATTTCTGCTTTTGTTTCCCTTGCCTTGGGAGGCACATCAAGAAAAATGTTGCTATGGCTGATGTCACAGAAATTACTGTCTACGTTCTCTTATAAGATATTTATAGTTTTAGTTCTCAAATTAGGGTTTTAAACCATTTTGAGTTTATTTTTGTTTGTAGTGGTAGAAAGTGGTCCAGTTTCATTCTTGTGCATATAGCTGTCCAGTTTTCCCAGCACCATTTATTGAAGAGACTATCTTTTCCCCATGGTATATTCTTGCTTCCTTTGACACCGATTAATTGGCCACATAAGGATGGGTTTATTTCAGAGTTCTCTATTCTGTATTGTTGAAATTTATTTAAAGTATGCTTTATACACACCCAACATGGGGCTCCATTTCATGACCCTGAGATCAAAAGTTATGTGCTCTACCAAGTGAGCCAGCCAGGCAACCCTTATCTCTGGGTTTTCTATTCTGGTGTTGTGCCAGTACCATACTGTTTTGATTACTAAAGCTTTGTAGTGTATCTTAAAATCTGGAATTGTGATAGTTCCAACTTTGTTTTTCTCTCTCAAGATTGCTTTGGCTCTTTGGAGTGGTTCCGTACAGATTTTAGTGTTACTTTTTCAAAATGCTATTGATATTTTAATAGGGATTGCAGTACTTGGCCTTTTAAAAAAGTTCTATTTATTTTGAGAGAGTAAGAGGGAGGGAGGGAGGAAACAGGACAGAGGCAGAGAAAGAGGGAAAGAGAAAATCCCAAGCAGGCTCCACACTGTTCTGTGCAGAGCCTGATAAGGGCCTTGAACTCAGGATCTGGAACATCAGGACCTGAGCTAAAGCACACATTTATCCGACTGAGCCACCTGAGTGCTCCAGGTCTTTTTTTTTTTCTTAATTTATTTAATTATTCTTGAGAAAGTGCACAAGAGCATGAGCAAGGGAGGGGCAGAGAGAGAGAGGGAGAGAGAGAAACCTAAGCAAGTTCCACACTATTAGCATGCCTGATGTGAGGCTCGATCTCACAAATTGTGAGATTATGACCTGAGCCAAAATCAGGAGTCGGATGCTCAACCAAATGAGCCATCAGGTACCCCTTCTTGGTCTTTTTTTAATTGAAGTAAAACATACATATGGGAAACTTTATAGATTTTATTAACTGTGCAGCTCAGTGAATACTCATTCAATTTTGACCATTGACAGAGTACCTTGTTACAGTTTTCCATGTCATTTTTCTGTCCTAATCTCAGTTCTTGGACTGGCTGCAATCTAGGAAAGAGAGCCAAAAGTGGACAGCTTAATTTTAATTTATATTCATATTTATCCATTGGGAATAGGTAAGACAAAATGAATGTAAGATTTGTGGGTCAGTTGAAATGCAGTGTTTGAAGGAATCTCTCACTGGACAGAAAGAAAAGTTGATTATTCATGTGTTACAATTCTGGCAACATAGGCATTATCCATAATGTTAGCAGTCTCCCTTAGTGGGAGACAAAGAGTGAAAAGACTTGAAAGATAGGAGAATTGGAATGGTTGGTGACTCGTTGAACCAGACAGAAGACTAAAAGCCAGAATAACAGGTATCAGAACCTTAATAAATAAATAAATAAATAACCTTAATAAATCTGAGAACCTGTTGGTAATAGACATATGTTTATTTCTTGTGGATGAATACCATGAGGAGCCCTTTCTGCAGTTAATTGTGTCTCTCAAATATGTGTCAAGACCAAGTTAATATTCTGGTGGAAATTCAGGAGCACGAAACATTTTCCTTTCTTCTTTTCATCAACATGCCATGTACATAGCTAAAGAACACTTTGTTTTGAAGTAAGGAAGTAATTCACTTTGAAGTACCAAATCTTTGTGGGTCTTTTTGTGGTAAGAACACCATGTTTAGGAACTATGGTTTTTCTCTGGCTCAGCTAATGTAAAGGTGATTTGAAGGCAAGCTTTGAACACAGACCAACCCTTCTAAGCCTCACCACTGTCTTTGCCTGCTTCAGTTGCAGCAGTACCAGTACTACAGTGCAGGCCTACTCTCCACATATGACCCTTTCTATGAGCAGCAGCGGCACCTGCTTGGACCCAAAAAAAAGAAATTCAAAGAGGAAAAGAAACTTAAAGGTGAGCATATTGACCTGCCTTCTACATTTACTCTTTTGTTTCAGGGTTGTGTGTGGCCTGTTGGTATATTTGGACGTTGAACATAATGCATGTAGCAGAAAATTGCTTTATCTAAAAAACCCAGTCTTCCCTATCTAAGTAGTATTATTGACCTAATTTCATATTTGGTTTATGATCTCTTCTAGAATTATAAAGATGTGAAACTACAGATTCCTAGTCACAGGTTTAAGTTAGTCAGTTTATTCCTTCTTTCTTCTATGCAGTCTTCCAAATGTTGAAAATGTTCTGGGAGAGGAGGAAGTTGGTTATGCACAGGGAAGTATGAAGAGCAACCTGAAGTGTTGGGAATAAGTTATGATTTTTCTATGTGTGGAAATTTAAAATAGATCATCTCTCGATCTTGCGTATGTTTATTTGCATGTTTGCCAAGAAATGTGCTTTCCTGCCTTACTGAGCTCTTAGCAGCTGGAAATCAGGAAGGAAGTAGGAAGGGAAAGTTTTAAACTCTATATACAAGTCAGATTTTGTTTACCTGAAGGTGTGAACTCTACTCAGAAATTCTTTCAAGCCCTCTTCTATTTCTCCTACATCCTCCGAGTTCATCTCTGTATTTTCTCATTCTCTCCACACCCCATTAGCTTTTTGTTCCATGTATGATTTTTTCTTCACAGGTCATAATGTCATATCAGATAACATATTTTTTCTTTCTTTGTTATTTCTCTTTAATCACCTTACATTGCCGCCAAGTAGAAATATTTCCTTCCTTTTGGCCATTACTTGAGTTCCTGGTACCTCATAAGTCTCCCTTCCTGTTTTTGGGTTCAACAGAAACTCAGTTTTTAGGTTTTTTTCTGTGTTTCTCGTTCATATAAACATAGGAAGTATCCAGTATTCTTTTCCAAGGTAGTGAGATCTTCCTCTTGGAATATTCATGGGCCTGAAAAGATAAAAGAGGTAAACATTGCCAGCCTCACATAGAATGAGAAAGGAACTTTGAATTTTCTTAAAGTGATGAGTTTGTTGTGACTGTCTTCTGTGGAAGGGCAGAAAGGCAACATTCTCAGAGTCCATTTCCTTTACAGCCAAGTTGAAAAAAGTGAAGAAAAAAAGGCGAAGGGATGAAGAACTTTCCTCTGAAGAATCTCCTCGTTGCCACCACCACCAGACCAAAGTCTTTGCCAAGTTCTCTCATGATACACCTCCTCCTGGCACCAAGAAGAAGCACTTATCCATTGAGCAGCTCAATGCCCGTCGCAGGAAAGTATGGCTCAGCATTGTGAAAAAGGAACTACCAAAGGTACGTAAGTGCGTCCAGCATAGGTGGCGTGTTGTGTCTTCCTGACCTCTGAAGAGGAGCCATGGGAGCGAGATACCTTTACAGTGTTCAGAAAGGAAACTAATCTCATGAAATTAAGATAATGCTGAATAGTACTCTTATCAGTTAACTATTTTTTCTACATTTTGGTCAGAATTCATAAGACAGTTAGTTGTTGTGTGGTGTTACTTGTCCAAAAAATGGAGGGAAACCTCTTTGAGAAAAGAAAGCAGTTTTCTTACTTATAGTAGTAGAGATTGGACAGCAAATTGATAGGTGATAATAGAGGAAATGAAAATGAAATGGCAGAGTTATGTTTTTAGAGAATTTGCCACTTTTTGAATGTTACTGAATAATCACAGGCATTAGAAAAAATGTGAATGATTCAAGAGAAAGATGTGTAAGCATTCTTTTTGCTATTTTAATTTGGTTTTGGTAACATTTTATTTTGATAAAATTTCAAATTTGAAAGTTTCAGGAATCTTACAAAGAATGTCCTTATACCCTTCTCAGTTTGCATTTTATTTAGTTAGTTGCTCTATAAATTGAGTGCACCCTTAGTAGAAATATGAATAGGGTATTTTTCTGAATTTAGAAAAATTGATACGAAACTCAAGGAAAAAATCAATATATAAGAATTGCTAGAGAACCCTGAAAAGCCACATGAAGCATTAAATATCTCTATAATTAAAACAATGTAGTACTGCCACATACATAGGAAAATAAATCAGCGGAATCGACTCATAGACTTAAATTTTTTAAAATTTATTTATTTTGAGAGAGAGAGAGCATGCGAGCAAGGGGACAGGCACAGAGAAAGAGAGAGAGAGAACAGACATGCTCCACACTGTCAACGTCCAGCCTGACATGGGGCTCAGACCCAGCCAACCATGAGATCATGACCTGAGCCTGAAATCAAGAGTCAGACACTTAACTGACTGGGCCATCTAGGGGCCCCTAGACTAATAGACTTTTAATAACTGGTGCTGGAACAACTAGGTAGTCATTTGGAAAAAGACAAAATGAGATCTGTTTCTCATACATATATTCCAAACATATTAAAGTTCTTAGTATAAAAAATGAAACCATACAAATACTAGAGGAAAAGGATTATATTCCTGTTTAATCTTGAGGCAGCAAAAGTGTGACTCAACATCTAGAGGCAATGAAAGAAGACATTGGTAAATTTGACTAAATACAAATAAATTTTTTCTGACAAAAGACAGCTGATGAAGTAATAAAAGTTGTTTACACTGTGTATCACAGAGTGCTCTTATCTCCAGTATATAAAGAGAGAGACGCACACACGCGCACACACACACAGAACCTGAAGCAGTCTCCAGGCTCACAGCTGCCAGCACAGAGACCAATGTGGGGTCTCAAACTCATGAAAAGTGAGATCATGACCTGAGTTAAAGTCAGACGTTTAACCAACTGAGCCACCCAGGCACCTCTAAAGAACTCCTGAAAATTGAGGACCAAAGGATCGCAAATAGAGTAGACAAGTAAACTTATGGGAATAGACAATTCACAAAGATACAAAAATGGCTCTTAAATATTAAAAAGATTCAAAGTCTCATAATTGGAGCAGTTTAAAATGACACCTAGTTACCATTTTCACTTATTGCAATGGCAAAAATTTGAAAATATGATAACACATTCTCTTAAGGAGTCTGTGGGGAAAAGGGCACTTTCCTACATTGCTGCCAGAAATGCAAATCAGAGAGCATTATTCTGTAGGGCAAGTTGGCAATACATAACAATATCCTTTTGCACTTAACCTTTCAAACCAGCTTCCACTTCTAGGAATTATCCTGAGGCTAAACCTCCAACAATACAAAGTACATGTAAACAGAGTTACTTGTTGCAGCATTATTTTTAATTGCAAAATAAACAACTTTAATGCCTATACATGGGGCTTGAATTGAATTCTGGTAGATAGATATACACAATGGATTATTATGCTGCTGTTAAGAAATAATGAGGACGACCTTTCTGAAGTGACATGGAGTAATTTCTAAGACATACTGTTAGTGAGAAAAGCAAAACAAAAGCAGGCATCTATAGTATACATCTTTCATATAAGCAAAACAGGAATACAAGAAAATACACATTCTCATTCATACAAGAGACATTTATAAAGGATAAACCTGAAATTGAAGTGTTGGTTTCTTATAGCGGCCAGGTAGGGAGAATGTAGAAAGGAAGGAATAGGAGCAGGTTAGCAGGATGAAGGGGCAGTCTTTGAGTACATTTTTTTGTATATAGGACTGACTTTGAGAATCATGGTAATGTTTCATATATTTTCATACGCCCCCATAATAAAACAATTAAAACCAATCAGGGTGTGGGAAGGGAATTAGGTTGAAGGGATATATGGACAAAGTGGAATAAAAACAGGAACAAATGGGGTGTCTGGGTCGCTCAGTCAGTTGAGTGTCTGACTCTTGATTTTGGCTCAGGTTATGGTCTCATGGTTCATGAGTTTAAGCCTCATGTTCTGGCTTTGTGCTGGTACTTTGGCGTCTGCCTTGGATCTTCTCTCTCCCCGCACTCTGTGCCCTTACCCCAGTTGTGCACACACATGCTGTGTCTCAAAATAAATAAACTTAAAAAAAAATCAAGAGCACATGCTAACTGTATTAGAAATGAGTAATATATAATCAAGTTGCAGAGTCAGGGAAGAAAAGGACTCCCCAAAGTAACTGAGGAAATTAGTATTTTGACTTGATATGTAAGGCTAGACACCAAAAGAACTGTACATCAATGCTATGATTGACATAGTGTTTCCTAGAAAAGAGTGGGTTACAATTTTGAAACTACTCTGTATGTGTATTAGAATTGGGACAAATAAGTAAATGTGTTGTAGATGACAGCTAGTTTCTCACTATTGGAAACACTTAAAATGAAGCCTTTGAAATGTGATTGGAGTCAGAGCTCTCAGTATAAATTCATGGTTTTGTGTGTGTGTGTGTGTGTGTATATATATATATATGTATACATATACACACACAGATGTGTACAGTATAGTTGTATGTGTATGCATAGGTTAGGATATATATATGTATATATATACACACTTATTTTCTAGAAAGCTACCTCTTTGCTGAGAGTGCCTAGAAGTAGTAATCCCTAGTAACAATGAAGTTATCTAGTACTCAGATCTTGATTTCTCAACACCTTTACTCTCTAATAAAGTTAAGGAAGTACTTGAAGAAACATGGGAGTGGGAGATTATCAGAAGAACACAGGAGCCAATCTAAAGGAGCTCTTCATGGCCAATGTTAGAATAATAAGCAACAAAATCAATAATAATAGTACTGAATTTTAACACATAGTATAAAAGAAGTATCAGTGAGTCCAAACTATTATAAATAAGTAAGCAAACCGGTAAGGTAGAAGGAACAACTCTTCCTTGCAGTGGGATTCCAGTTAATAGGAAAGAAGGAAGTAGCGAATCGTCATTAACACAAATACCATGGTAATAATTGTTGCAGACTGGATCCACTGAGGAAGGCTAAAATCAGAGGATGAAAGTTAGAGGAGAACCAGAGCCTTCAAACACTGAAAGCATCCACCCAGCAAGTACCTCTTAGCACAAAAAGAAAGATAGTAATTATCATAGGTAATTACTACCATGATAAGGGGGTAGAATCTACCTTATCCAGATGATCTATGTAATCACTAGTAAGAAAATATTGATAATGTGATGTGACGCACTGAGAAGAACACGCCATTTCTGGGATAATTTTGCCAAAATGCATAATGTCATTCTAATCATGAGAAAACATCAAAAAATCACAGACTCTGGGAAATTCTACAGAATAACTGATTGGTACCTTTCAAAAGTGTCAAGGACATAAGAGAAAGATTGAAGAACTGTTACATATTGGAAGAGACTAAGAAGAAAAGCAACTAAACACATTGTGGGATGCTGTTACAAGATTCTGGAACAGCAAAAGGATTTTAGTGGAGAAACTGTTGGCATTCTGATAAGACTTGTAATTTAATTAATATTTTACAAGTGTTATTTTCCTTTCTTAATATAGTAAAACCTTGGTTTGTAACATAATTTGTTCTGGAAACATGCTTGTAATCCAGAGCACTCATATATCAAAATGAATTTCCCCATAAGAAATAGTGGTATATGTGCTGCTGAAGCGAGCACAGAAATAATGGAAACTTGTGATTCGTTTCATAATCCAAAAAATTCATATAAAAATAATATAATACTTAATATAAAATAAAGAAAATATAAAGAAAAATTAACCTGCACTTACCTTTGAAAGCCTTTGTGTCTGGTTTGAGGGAGACAAGAGAGGAGAGTTATTGTGTAGGACACCTTTCACTGTCACTAATAGAATCACTGCTGTCTGTTGGCCCAATGGAGTCTTTTCTGCACAGGGACCATTGTATATGCTCGCATAGATGTTGACTACAGTACAGTATTAAACTCTTATGATATATTGTATTTAATGTAACTGGCAATAAGGCAGCAGAGGAAAGGGCCTGTATCTGTAGACAGCCTGACCTTGAAGGAAGCAAAGCATTCCTAATCTTATTCTTGTATCGAAAAGCAAAGGACTGTCCATAGGTGCTTTGAAGTGACAAAAAAATACAATAGTGCCAATTGTGAACACCTTCCAACATTCTAAAAAATCAATGATTTCTGCCAAAAAGTGGCCTGAGACTGAGCATCTGACTATGGGAGATGATCACCCACAGTCCCACAAAGAGAGAGAGAAAGGGAGAAGGAGAAGAACTGTTGGCTGAGTTATGATCATGTGACATTTGACATCACATACTACTTGTATTGCAAGACATCACTTGTTTATCAAATTAAAATTAATAGAAATGTTTGCTCATCTTGTGGAACACTCACAGAGCAAGTTACTCTTAATCCAAGGTTTTACTGTAATTGTATTCTGTGGGCCACCTGAGTGACTTCTTCAGTTAAACATCGGCTCTTGTTTGGCTCACATCATTGTCCCATGGTTCCTGTTGAACTCCTTGGTGACAGTGGGGAACCTGCTTGGGAGTCTCTCTCTCCCTCTCTGTCCCTCCCCTGCTAGCTCTCTGTCTCTTTCTCTCAAAATAAATAAATAAACATTGAAAAAATTGTATTCTAGTTATATAAGATGCTAATCTAGGGAAAGCAGCAGGAGGGATATAAGGGAACTCTCTCTTTTTTTGTTAGCTTTGTTGGCTTTTGTGATATCAGTGCATACTTTTTTCTCACCCATTTTGAGGGTTAGTTTGACACTTTATTCTGAATTTCCTTGTAGTAATTCAATGCGTGTTTCCTAAGAAAAAGGGCATTCTCTCATACAGAACCACAGTGCAGTTATAAAGACTATTATCTGGTCCACAGATCATATTTAGATTTCATCAATTGTCTCCGTTATGTCCTTTATATGGCTTTTTTTCCCTGATTGAATCCAGGATCCAATCTAGGACTACATATTTCATTTAGTTGTCACATGTCTTTAATCTCCTTTAAATCTGACAGTTTTTCAGCCTTTATTTTTATTTTTGAAGAGTATAGGCCTGTTATTTTGTACAGTGTTTCTGAATTTGAGTTCATAGGATTCCTCATGATTAGATTTGGGTTATTCATTTGGGAAGGATTACCGAAGGAGTGATATATCCTTCTTGGTACGTCACATTAGGAGGCACATGACTCATTGTTCCGGTGGGATGATATTAGCTTCGATCTCTTGGTATGTTTGTGCTTCTTTACAATTACTATTTTCTCCCTATGCCAATTAATAAGTCTTTTTGGAAAGAGAGTTTATAGAAGAACATTCTTGATGAAAGAGGCTGTGGGGAAACTCTCTTTGTACCTGGTGAATAGACTTCAAAATGATGCCCTTCTGGGGTACATGGGTGGCTCACTGTGTAGAGAACTCTTAATTTCAGAGTCATGAGTTCAAGCCCTACATTGGGTGTAGAGATTACTTAAAAAAACAAAATGACTTCTTAAAAAAATGATGCCCTTCTGATGATCAAGAATTTAGAAGGAATATTTGAGACTCTTGTCTTTAAAAAAATTTTTTTTGGGGGGCACCTGAGTGGCTCAGTTGGTTGAGCGTCTGACTTCGGCTTAGGTCATGATCTCACAGTTCGTGGGTTTGAGCCCCACGTCGGGCTCTGTGCTGACAGGTCAGAGCCTGGAGCCTGCTTCAGATTCTGTGTATCCCTCCCTCCGTGTGGCCCTCCCCTGCTCATGATGTCTGTCTCTTTCTCTCAAAAATAAATAAAACATTAAAAAATTTTTCCCCAACATTTTTGTTCATTTTTTTGAGAGACAGAAATAGAGCATGAGTGGAGGAGGGGCAGAGAGAGTGGGAGACACAGAATCTGAAACAGGTTCCAGGGTCTGAGCTGTCAGCCCAGAGCCTGATATGGGGCTCAAACCCATGAACTGTGAGCTCATGATCTGAACCAAAGATGGCTCCTTAAGTGACCAAGCCACCCAGGCGCCCCAAGATTTTTGTCTTTTAAGTGATAATAGCTGCTTAAGCATTTAATAGGAGAAAGTTTTGATAAAAGGCTTAAAGATTCCCAAAAGCAGATCATCTGAGGTTGGAATTCTATAGAAATGGCTTGTAGGCCATCTGTGTAACTTTGTACCCACTGTTGATTCAGAATTAGGAGGAGATCCTCTTTAACAGTCATCAGTCACTCAGCTGTGCCTGTGCTGTGTCTTCTCCTATGTCAACTGGATCATCATGGGAAATCAGGTTTTTGGGGTTTTTTTTGTTTTTTTTTTTGTTTTAACTGAATTGGAAGACAAAATAAGCAGCTCATGACTGGTTTGTTGGCTGCTGAGTCATCTTGTATTAGGTCTGCCTTGGAATACTTCTGTGGAGAAGATGAATAGTGGCAGCAGGTTTGTTCTGGTTGGAGGATGGCATCACCCACCGCAAGGCTATTTTATCCTCCTAACAATTCCTGTATGTCAACGCTTGCTATCTCTTTGTAGATGGGTTTTGTAAAGAGGTGTGTATTAGTCAGTGTGGTGCTAGGGTTTACGGCATGTTGTTATATTTTCCTAGTCGACTTCAGGCCTGAAATACAACTTCTTTCTAAAGTATAGAGAAGACTGTTTAAGGTAGCCACAGCACTAGCTTATTCTTCTTAATGCTGCTTTAGTAGCTTTGTGTGTGGTTCTGAGTTGGTGCATTTGGATGATTTTAGTTTTTAACCCTTGAGCAGTTGAATAAAAGTCAGTGGTCAGTCTTCACAATCTTATTTCAAAAGGACTACTAAATGATATAATTGTTTTAAAATATTTTAGGCCAACAAGCAGAAAGCTTCAGCTCGTAACCTGTTTCTCACCAATAGCCGAAAGGTAAATTATAGTTTTATATTTCCCATTTTATGTTATCTTGGAATATGTCTACTTTGCTGCTCTTCTCTTGTGACCTAGTTGAATACCTTAGGTACTCTAGTAGTACCTAAGAGAATTTCTAAAAGTTTTCTATTTTATAAATAAAATTGTTCTTCCTCACATTTCTGTTATTTGAACATTTTTGACTGAGACTATAGCCTGCTCTAATCCTTAGGCAGACCATGGAAGCTTCCTGTGCTCAGTCACTTTATCTATGAAATGATGATTATTAATATTAATACTTTCCTTTAGAGGGAAGTAATACAACTTCCTTTGAAATCTGTGAGATCAGCTGAGGTAATGATATTGGTTCTGTTTTCCTGGGCTAATCACTCATTTTTACTTTCCTCATCTGTAAAATGAGGATGTTGATACTACCAACTTAATAGAGTTTTTGTGAAAAAAAAATTAGCTTAATGATGTTAGGCTTAGAGTGGTGCCTAGCATATAATAAGCATTAATAGCTATTATTATTAATGTGTATGATGGTACTTTGTAACTTCCCAGCACATCTCAGGTCATTACACTTTTTTTTTCCATCTAAGGCACCAATATGTATATAGATTTTTCATTCCAAGTATTACCTCAGGGTCTGTATCTGAATCTCAGTACTGTGCAGGGAAATTACCCACATTGTGGGAGAAGGAGAAGTGGCTGTAGAAAGACTGTGTGTTCTGAACAGACTGAGAAATGCTGTAGTCTAGAGCTAAGGGGAAACTGGCTGTTGTGTTAGGTCCTTCTCCTTGTGAGAATGCTCTTGTCCTCTGCAGCTTGCCCACCAGTGCATGAAGGAGGTGCGTCGAGCTGCCATGCAGGCCCAAAAGAACTGTAAGGAGACCTTGCCTCGTGCCCGCCGCCTCACCAAGGAGATGCTTCTGTACTGGAAGAAATATGAGAAGGTGGAGAAGGAACATCGAAAGCGTGCAGAGAAGGAAGCCTTGGAGCAGCGCAAGTTGGATGAAGAAATGCGGGAGGTAGGGCAATAGTATAAAAATTCGAAAACTCTGATTGCTCAGCTGTATCAAGAGATTGGCGTGTACCACATAAATTATAAGTTAATGAAATCATTGAAAAAAATTTTAAGACATAATTTTGAGTATAGTAATTTTAGTCCAGTAAAAAGTGATTCTGTTTTTATCACTCAGTAAGTCCCTTTCTCTGGCCTTCACCTCTCTTTGTATGCCAAGTTTTTCTGTTCTTTTTTAGCCTTATTCCTCTTTATATTTCTGAAGGAGCAAAAAAAAGAACAAAAAAAGAATAGGGATGAACAGAAGAAACAGAAAACAGCTTACAGCTTATCCTGGCTTGATTCCAGGGGTTGGCTGCAGTTTTTCCCTTGTTGGAAGAGCAGGGCTGGTTGCCAAATTTAGGGCCAGATAGGAACAATACACAACTAGTCCAGTTTTGAGACCCATCCCCCCACTCTGACCTGCTTCACTGTTTTAATTTTCAGCCAGTACTCTTCTAAGGCTGATGTTAGCCTACATAGTTGGGTAGATTGTTCAGGGAAGCAAGAGGAGAGAGTAAGAGGACAAAGTTACTGTGCGGCCATTGGCAAAGCAGTTGGGATGTGTGCCAGGAAAATTGAGGTCTGGAGAAAGAAGGCAATCAAGGGATGAGAGGATGTTTTCTTTCAGGTATAGGTAGTAAGTACTCATGTCAAACAAGAGTTGTGGCCTCTTCTGAGCGCTTGATCTTTTTTGTTGCCTTTGAGGGTAATATGGATTTTGCCCAGTTTTATTAAGTCTCTTGGGTAACTTTTGTCTTTGCATGCAAGATAAATGTATTAGTGTGTTAATAAACATTTGATGCTATCTGGACTACTGAATTTAGGGGCATTTGAGAGTTGTAGATCTTGAAGTTTTGCAAGCAGCCAGACGTATGTATGATCTAGGTTTGTGAAACATTCTCTCAATTTTGTTGATAATTGACTGAAGAGTTTCATTCATGTTAATGTTTTTATATCTTTCTATGAATCTTTGAAATAAAACTATTTGTGATGGGACTTTATTGTTCCTTTAATTTACCTTGCTGTTAATTAAACATATAGTGGTTGACTTTTTTTAAATTAAAGGAGATGTTACTCCTTTTTTAATTTAGAAGGGTTTTCTTTTTTTTTTTTAAGAAAGGTTTTCTTGATAGTCCATTAGCTTTGGAACATGAACACCTATATCCATTATGAAAAATAACTCCCATTTTCTCTTATATTCTCTTTTAGATATTCTTCTCATTTAAATGTGACTCATGTACTATAAAACCTTAAAGAGAATGCATAGTTTTATATAGCATACCTTAGGACTAGTCTCCTTTCTTGGCTGAGTTTCTTGTTATATTTTTGTTTTTCATTTAGGGAGTTGGATCAAAGATTAATCAACTCTACTTCATATGAATTTTATTAAAAAATAGTTAATGCAAAGTAGGGACTATGTGTTCGTGTAAGTGTATTTGATCTGTATTCATATTTTGTAGATCATCACAGATGAACTATACATTGTTTTGGGGAGTGTTTTCTTCCTTTGATTGTCCTCTTATTTTCAAATATCTTCTGCGTTGTCTTTCAGAATAATTTATAGCCCCTAGTCACTTATTTTCATTTTTGATGATCTTTTGACATGTTTACATTTTTTAAAATACTAAAGTTACATACATGTATCTACCCACCTAGGTTTTGGAGTAATACACATTCATTGAGTTTAGTTGGTGTCTCTGTGCCATTCTAGGAAAGTGATACAGTAAAGAAATAAGCATTTTAGACAGAAGCCTTGGTTATAACTTGGTTATAATAAAAATATGTATTACCAATTCTTATCTTTCTAAAGGTAAGGAATTTGTATAAAAAAAATTATATGCAAGCTGTATATAGATTTTGGGAACTCTGTTGATCATCTCTAGTATGTATTTGATGATTTGATTCTGTTTTCTCTTTCAACTTTTCCCCCCTTTAGGCCAAGAGGCAACAACGAAAACTGAACTTCCTAATCACCCAGACAGAGTTGTATGCCCATTTCATGAGTCGCAAACGAGACATGGGTCATGATGGAATCCAGGAAGAAATCTTAAGGAAACTGGAAGACAGTTCTACCCAAAGACAGATTGACATTGGTGGAGGGGTGGTAGTTAACATCACACAGGAGGATTATGGTGAGTCCTGAATCAGGAGGTAGAGGAAGTGGGTGCCCTCTGTTTTTTCATACCTAAGTTTATATACATTATTCTTGCAAGTTTTGTCTTGATCAATAAATAGGTAATGATTAGTAAAGGGGAATTTATTGCACTGGAGTAGGAAAAGTATGAATAAAATAAATATTTAAAATAACTTTTTTTAATTAAAGAATTTGAGAAGGAAAGGGTGTGTTCATATTTTTATTTATTTATTTATTATTAGTATTTTTTAATGTTTTATTTATTTTTGATACTGAGAGAGACAGAGCATGAGATGGGGAGGGGCAGAGAGAGAAAGAGACACAGAACTGAAAGCAGGCTCCCAGGCTCTGAGCTAGCTGTCTGCACAGAGCCTGTCGCGGGGCTCGAACCCACGCACGAACGTGAGATCTGACCTGAGCCGAAGCCGGAGGCTTAACCGACTGAGCCACCCAGGTGCCCGTATATTTTTAAATGTTTGGGAATATTTTATATGTTTTGATTTGTTAGTAGGAATGGAGGCTATTGAATCAGAAGAATTCAGTGAACATGTCTTGGCAGAGAAGGTCATGTCTCTCATAACAAGATTCTTGGTGATATAAGTCAAGCATGAGAAAGAGACTGTTCAGTTTTGATATTTTTGTGTCCACAAGGGGAGGGATGAGTTTGGGTGATGTTTGAGGGTAACTTCATAGAAAATAGTGATAAAGATCATGTTGAGCTCAGAATAAGAAGAATGAGTATTCCTGGATGGGTCTTAAGGATTATACATGTCTTGATTTCTTCTTTTGGGGTAGTTTCACCCAGCAGAAATATATCACAGTTTTAAATCCCTATTGTTATGCTTTGCTTTGCTTTGGCATTGCTTTGTTCAAGAAACCCAGGATTGAGAGACTGGAGCTCAGTCTTCTGGTGGTTTCTCTGAGCTGGCTTTGGCTACTGGAGACATGGCACCCCTCTGCCTTCATTGCCTCTTCTAGGTCCTTACCTTTGTCATATAATTTGAACCTTTCTGCTCTCTCACCCTCTCTGAATTTAGGGATGAGTCGGTTGGGGAAGTTAGAGATTGACAGTGTTGATATGAATTGCATCTTTGAAGGAGATTACTTGATGACTTGTGATAATCTACAAGTTTTCCTTTTCAGATAGTAACCATTTCAAAGCCCAGGCCCTGAAGAATGCTGAAAATGCTTACCACATTCATCAAGCTCGGGTGAGTCTTACAAACAAAGAACCTGTAATGGGCTCTGGAAATATCCCACAGCCTTTCACTTGGGTGATGTTCCTATAGTCTTATTCCTATTTCCAGTGAGAAACATTGGCAGATGTGTGTATATGTATGTGACTGTGTTGGGTGTCTCCATTTTCAACAATAGAAATAATTGAGGGAGGGTGGAAAATGATCATCTACTTGTCTGAGCTTTAGGAGTTTGTTGATTGAAGTGAGGATAGTTTACCTAGTTTTTTGTCCTCTTGAGTAATCATGGGTAATATAGTATGAAATGCATCATGGTTGTTTAGTGAAACCGACCATACTGGTGCTTGTTAAGAGAGCTATATCATTGCCTTAAGAAAACTGCTAAGTTAGGACTTTCTTTCAAACCTTAGTAATAGGTTGCTTATTCATAGTGTAGTGATATTTCATGAAATCAGAAGGAAACAGCAGTCAGATTGAATTAAAATAAGTAAAGAAAGTAAGGAATATACTGCATAGGAACCCCATGTAACAGGGTCCAGGTTAGGATAGATGTAAACTTGACCTTCTCCCCACCAACCCCAAAGAAACAAATTTTAAGTCAGATTTTTAACATAAATTGTTAAATTAATTTTAAAACATTAGGAATATTTCATATATTGTTCTAGATATATATTACATAAGAGTATCAGGAATTTTGTTCCAGTTACCACAAGATAGATACGTTGTCATTACGAATTTGATTTGAATTCCATTTATTCCTCTTATATTTTTCTTCTAATATGTTTTTATTTTCCAGACAAGATCATTTGATGAAGATGCAAAAGAAAGTCGAGCAGCTGCCCTCCGGGCAGCAAACAAGTCTGGCACTGGATTTGGGGAGAGTTATAGCCTGGCAAACCCATCTATCCGGGCTGGTGAAGATATTCCACAACCTACAATTTTTAATGGCAAATTAAAAGGCTATCAGCTGAAAGGCATGAATTGGTTGGCGAATCTGTATGAGCAGGTGAATTTGAGAACTGTGTTATATGCACTGTCTTTTGTTCCCTGTTTTTTAAATGTCATTGGTTCAGAGCATTGTTAAGTGGGCACAAGATAATGTTTTAAGTTTCATCCCTTTTAAACAGTTTTATCAACTCTGACAAGAGTCAGAAAGATGTCTCTATATTTTTAACCTGAAATTTTGTTAGAGAATATTTGTATCATGTACATAGTTTGCCTTAGATAGTCTTGGTAAACTGGATTGTATGTTTGTTGGTTTTGCCTAGATTAAATTAACTGGAAAACTGGCTTTCGCCTGTTATTCATCTCGTGATATCACCTCAGATATCATGATTCAGTCATAGCTGTGGAGTTGGCAAAAGGAATCCTTTTGTTCCCTGTTTTTTTAATGTCATTGGTTCAGAGCATTGTTAAATGGGCACAAGATAGTGCTGAAAAAGTATTTCTAGTCATTTTTGTTTAACCTAGTTTGATTGTTTGGTTAGTTCTTTGGACAGTATTTTGAACCCCTGTGTGGTAGAATCTGAGAGGTACTGACTATGTGTTACTGTTTTTTTTTTCCAGGGCATTAATGGCATTCTTGCGGATGAAATGGGCCTTGGTAAAACAGTACAGAGTATTGCCCTCCTGGCCCATCTGGCTGAGGTGGGTAGATGCAATCTTTTTGTCTTCCCTACACTAGATTCTGGGGTGAGATCCGCCATTATCAAGTATTATGCCAGGCTCTGTAACATACCAGGACTATAGGACTTACTCCTTGCCTTCAAGGTCATTACAAGGTGGCAGGGTGCACTGAAGCATTTTGGTTTTCAAGACTAAAACAGTTTTTGAATATGTGTGGTTGGACATACTGCCCTTCACCCCCTGTCCAGAACCATTAGTATAATGGCAAAGAAATGGTAGTTAGAACAGAAGACCCAGGTTCACATCTGACTCTGTTTAATGACCATGTAAACTTGGGCATTCACCTCATCTTTTTTTGCTCTGACTTCACTTTAATTTTTAGGTTTAGTTTCTATTTCTGCATTGTTGGGAATGATATCTACTTAAAGGAATTCTTTGAGAATTAAATGAGACAATAAGTGTAGAAACATTTTGAATAAAGCAAAAACTCCAATACTAGTAAAATTGTTATGATCATCTTGTATAGGGGAAAGTAGCACATCCAAGTCAAGATGTCTTAAGTGCTTTGTGAATGATATAAATTAGGATCTTTAAATGGTAGGGGTGGGAGTAATTACTTGGTATTTTTTCCCAAGGTTTTTTCTGAGCCTGTGTTATTATTAAGGTAGGATATTATTACTGAGTATGCAAATGTGGGAGCTGGGCACCATTTCTCTTGTTATAAAGTATTACGTATTCTTAAACTGCTCTTGTTAATTATAATTTTGAACTAAATATCTTCAGTTTTTCTGCAGCTTGCTGACCCAGTTTTTCTCTTTCAGAGAGAGAACATCTGGGGACCTTTCTTAATAATTTCACCTGCTTCTACACTTAACAATTGGCACCAGGAGTTTACTAGATTTGTTCCTAAATTTAAGGTAAAAATCAATTCAAGAAAAATTTCTTTTACTCTTTAAACTTTGTGGCTTTTCTTCTTCTGCCTTACTTATTTAAATTGCTTATAAGAATTTTTAGTTTCTTGCATTTTTCCCCACAATTCTTTGAAATGCAAACATTCCATTGTTCCATTTGAAAGTTACTGATGGGAACAACAAGAGAGCATATTACATCCTTATGTTTCATAAGTGAAAAAGCCAAAGTTCAGAATGATTTATTGGATTAGCTACATGGATTGATGCTCCTGGTCAAATTGGCATAGTAGAAAATATATACCTTGTTGGTTTAACATAGATTTTGGCAAATCATATCATTAGGTCACATATCCTGTAATTTATGGCATTGTCATGCCCCCTCCCAATATGTTCATAAATAATGCATTTTCTCAATACTCCAAAGGCAGATCTTTATTCCAAGTTTAGATAGTAAGAAAGATCATAAGATTGAGGTCAGAAATGATCAACAGGGAAGTATGTTTTATGAAGTTGGTTAAGATGGAACAAAATTTATTAAACAGGCTTTAATTGTGAAAAGTTACTGAGATACAAGAATGAATGGGTAGAGGCACCTGAGTAATTCAGTTGGTTGAGTGTCCAACTTCAACTTAGGTCACAATCTCAAGATTTGTGAGTTTGAGCCCCACGTTAGGCCGTGTGCTGAGAGCTCAGAGCCTGGAACCTGCTTTGCATTCTGTACCTCTCTCTCTTTCTACCTCTCTCTGTGTCTCTGCCTCCCCCTGCTTGTACACTCGCTCGCTCGCTCTCAAAATAAACATTTAAAGAAAAATAAAGAATGGGTAAGGTTTTTTATAGTGTTTGCAAGTAAAAGTGGGGAAATTAGTTAAGTATGTGTTCTATCCTTAAAGTGACATAACAATGAAGTTACATGGTAAGGATTTAATGGAGATTGTATATCTAGAATTATTGAGGGGCACCTGAGTGGCTCATTTGGTTAAGTGGCGGACTCGATTTCAGCTCAGGTCATGATCTTGTGGTTCTTGAGATTGAGCCCCATGTTAGGCTCCATACTGACAGTGTACGGAGCCTACTTCTAGTTCTCTCTCTCTCCCTCCCTCTCTTTGTTCCTCTCCTGCTTGTATTTGCTCTCTCTCAAAATAATAAACTTAAAATTTTCTTTAAAAAATTATTGACATGATCCGTCTTATTTGAGGCCTCCGTAGTCATGGGTTCCATTCCTCTTAAAGGGCACAGGATAAGGAGGATGTAGAAGTCAGGTTTGTAAGGAATAAGGACACGTGTGGGGTATTACACTTTGGGATACCTTTGTGGCTGTGGGTCCACCTTATTGCCTCAATTGTAGATTTGAAACTGTTTACAAGACACATTAAGTGTATAGCTTTTAACATGGTAGACTCATTTTTATTTATTTCATTTCATTTCACTTTTTTTTTCGTTTGTTTATTTTGAGAGAGAGCACATGAGCAGGAGAAGGGCTGAGAGTGAGGGAGAGAGAGAATCAAGCACTGAGAGTACAGAACCCCATGCCAGGGTTGATTTCACCAACCCCCAGATCATAACCTGAGCCGAGATCAGGAGTAGGGTGTCCAACTGACTGACCACCCAGATGCTCCATTGGCTGACTCGTTTTTAAATTTGTAAGAAGAGATCATTCTAAGGCAGTTTGTTGAATGTTTTCTCTAGAGTTGTTTGCCATATGGAATATGGAGCTGCTATGTTTTTCTTAATTTTTTTTTCTTTTCCAGTACAGCTTGAAAAGTTAGGAGTTGAAAATTAAGTCTTAAAAATTTCCACCAAACCACTTAAGTTTTCAGTATTAACTTCACTGGCCATTAGATGGCAATGTCAAACTACTTAAGTTATTGAGTTATTGATCCCTGTCCTTTAATTTTATGCCTCTGCCTGGAACTGAGCTTTCATGTACATGCTGAGCTTCCTTTTGAATAGGCCTATGGACCTATTCCAGTTGCCACTGTTCTTGTTGTCTCAGTTTTTTTTCTTTAAGGTTTTTTTTTGGTTTTTTTTTTTTTTTTTTTTTGATACAGAGAGAGACAGAGCATGAGAGAGGGAGGGTCAGAGAGAGAGGGAGACACAGAACCAGAAGCAAGCTCCAGGCTCTGAGCTAGCTGTCAGCACAGAGCCCGACCCGGGGCTCGAACCCACGAACGTGAGATCTGACCTGAGCCAAAGTCGGAGGCTTAACCGACTGAGCCACCCAGGCGCCCCTGTCTCAGTTTTTAAGAATTGTCATAAAATACACATATATGGGTGCACCTGGCTGGTCAGTTGCTAGACTGATCCAAGTATGCTGTTTGTGTGTGTGTGTTTATTTTTGAGAGCTAGAGAGAGAGAGCTACAGTGTGAGCAGGGAAGGGTCAGAGAGAGAGGGTGCACATAAAACATGCCAGTGTAAAGTGTACAGTTTAGCAGTACATTTACAGTGTGTGGTACAGTGATGGATGCTATCTGATTGCAGAATTTTTTTTCATCATCCCAGACAGAAACCTCTTCCCTGTTAAGCAGTCACTCCCTGTTCCCCTTTTCTTCCAACCATTGGCTACCACAGATCCATTTCTGTCTCTGGATTTGCTTATTCTGGATATTTTATATAACTGGAATCATAATAGGTGTGGGTTTTTTGGGTTTTTTGTTTTTAATCTGGCTTCTTTTCACTTAGAATAATATTTTCAAAGTTCAGCCTTGATTCAGCACATGTTGACTGAATAATATTTCATTATCTGACCAAACAATATTTTGTTTATCCATTCATCTCTCAGTGGATATTTGGGTTGTTGCCACTGTTGGCTCTTGTTAATAGTATTTTTAGGAACATTTATCTACAGGTTCTTATTTGAACACTTGTGCTATTTTCAGTTCTTTTGGTATATATCTAGGAGTGGAATTGCTAACTCATTTTGTATTTAATTTATTGAGCAATCTAGTACCTGTTTTATTGTTGTTTTTGTTCAGCTTATGGGCTAAAAATAGTTTTTGTATTTTTAAACTGTTGATTTAAAAAGAGTAATATTTCAACAAATGGTACTTGAAATTTAAACACCTATACTTGTTATTTGTACATTTACAGAAAAGCTTTGATGACATCTGCTCTATTTAATTTGTTGTTTCAATTGCCATTACTCCTTTAGATGGTCAGAAATGTGTTCACTTCCCTATATAATGTAGTTAAATGTAGACTCTACTCAGGTTTATAGTTAGTTTACATTCAAAAGATATTTAGGTATGTGTTGATAACATGTGAAAGTTTATTTTATGTGGCAGATATCTAATTAACACTTGTTTTGTGATTGTAGTTTTACCACTGCTTCTGACTTCCTCTTTTTCCCCATGAGATAATGAATTACGGTTGTTTATAATGTACCATTTTCATTCCTGAAATTGGCTATTTTGTTTCTATGTCATTTATTTCTGCTCTTTTATTATTCTTGTCTACTTTTTTGTGAACTTTTTTCCTTTTCCAATATCTTGAAATGGAGCTTTGATTGTTGATTTTCACCTTTTCCGATAAGTGTCTTTAAGGACATTAATTGCTTTGTAGGCCTGACTGTAGTCATCCAACGTTTCGATGTGTCATATTTTCATTATTCTTTATTTAAATAAATTTCTAGCTTCTCTTATAAGTTCTGTTTGATTCATGGCTTAATTGAAAGTGTGATTCTTGGGGTGGCCTGGGTGGCTCAGTTAGTTAAGCATCCACCTTCAGCTCAGGTCATGATCTTGTGGTTTGCGAATTCAAGTCCTGCGTCATGCTCTCCGCCTGCTTCGATTCTGTCTCCCTCTCTTTCTGCCTCTCCCTCTTCTCGCACTCTGTCTTTCTCAAAAATAAACGTTTATTAAAAAAATGTTTTTTATTTATTTTTTGAGAGATAGAGACAGCACGAGCAGGGAGGGTCAGAGAGAGAGGGAGATAGAAAATATGAAGCAGGCTCCAGGCTCTGAGCTAGCTGTCAGCACAGAGCCCGACGCAGGGCTTGAACCCATGAACTGTGAGATCATGACCTGAGCTGAAGCCAGACGCTTAACCTACTGAGCCACCCAGGCGCCCAGAAAAATAAACAAACACTAAAAAAAATTTTTTAGGGGTGTGTTTCTTAATTTCTAAACCAAAGAATCTTTTTGGTACTTACAGCTTAAATCTACTGTGATAAAAAAACAGGCTTTGTGGGGTGCCTGAGTTGAGCATATAACTTTGGCTCAGGTCTTGACCTCACGGTTTATGGGTTTGAGCCCCGCATCAGACTCTGTGCTGACAACTCAGAGCCTGGAGCCTGCTTCAGATTCTGTGTCTCCCTCTCTCTCTACCCCTCTCCTACTCATGCTCTGTTTCTCTCTGTATCAATAATAAATAAGCATTGGGGCGCCTGGGTGGCTCAGTTGGTTAAGCCTCCAACTTCAGCTCAGGTCAGATCTCACGTTCGTGGGTTTGAGCCCCGCGTCGGGCTCTGTGCTGACATCTAGCTCAGAGCCTGGAGCCTGCTTCAGATTCTGTGTCTCCCTCTCTCTGCTCCTCCCACTCTCATGCTCTGTCTCTCTCTGTCTCAAAAATAAATAAAACATTAGAAAAAATTAAGAAATAAATAAACATTTAAAAAAAAGAAGGAAAGAAAATAGGCTTTGTATGATTTTGATCCTTTGAAATTTATTGACCTTTCCCACCATATCAGCAGTGTTTATTAAATGTCCTATACCTCTTTGAATGTATTCGGTATTGTGCATTTGTTGAATGCAGCATTGTGTGTGTGTTGATTAGATTAGCCCCCCCCCCCCCCCCCCGGGTCTTGTATCTTTACAGATTTTTTTGGTCTACCTTTTCAATTACTTTCTGAAAGAAATATGTTAAAATTTGCCACAGTTATGTATTTTTCGTTTCTGTCCTGTTTTGCTTTGTATTTTGAGGTTATGAGTTGTATACAAATTTACAGTTCTTATGTCTTACTGACTAATTGAACCTTTTATTATTATGAAATCCCTCTCGTTGAGATTTTATACCTTAAGCCGGCTCTCTCTGGTATTAAATTGATTAACTTTCTTCTTTTACATGGTATTTTTCATTTATCCGTTCTGTTTACATTTTAGGTTATTTCTTGCCTTTTATTTGGAGTATTTATGCTTACTTCTAATGTAGTTATTGATACATGGAGTTTAAATCTGCCTACTTTTTGCTTTCTACTTCTTTCCTTCTACAACTTTGCTTTTTCTCCTTTTTTTGGACTTTGGATTGATTAGATTTTACTACTCTTTTCATTCTTTCTTGACTAATTCTTTTTATTCTTTAGTAGGTACCCAGGAAAATACCCTGGAATCAAGGAACATGTATCCTTGATTTTTTAAAAAGTATTATAACTTAATACTGTTACTGCTTTCCAGATAGTAAAAGGGCTTTAGTACATTCCTTTTCTCTAGACGTACATGCTTTTGTATATATTTTATCTTTAAAGCTCTATAAAGTATTTTATTATCATCTATACATTTTAAATTTATTTAGATTTATTCATATTACATTTTCAGTATTTTTGTTGATCTTCATTTCTTCCTGTATATTTATACTTCATTGTGACTATGAGTTTTCCAAACAACAAAGAACATCAAGCTACAGATTGAAGCATTTTGGCAGGAAACTGTACCTAGAGATATCACAGAAAAAGTACTGAATTTTGTATTCTTTTCTTTCTACATGCTTTCGTCTAAATATTTCTGTCTGACCTATTATCTATTTCACTAATTTTCTCTTAGCTGCATTTACAGTTGTTAAACCCATAATTGAATTCTTGGTTTTTGTTAGTCTTTTTCCAGTTATGGAAATTCCCTTTGGTAATATACAATTTTTAGTATACCACTGGAATTCTCTAGCTTGTCTTTTAATTCCAGGAACAAATTAGCGTCTTTTTAAAATGTGTGCTTTTGATAGTTCAATGTCAGGGTCTCCTCTGGGTTTATTTTTTGTATCTGTTTCTCATGGTGGTTTTCAGTCATATGGTCTAGTCTTTCCATATATCTCAGTATTTTTGTTGTGGGTTTTGTTTGTTTGTGTTTTTATTGTATATCAAACATTTTAAGGAAAGATTGTAGAGGTAATCATGGCCTCTGTTTTTTTCCCAGATTGTGGATTTATAGGTGTTTTCGGTTGGGTGTTTTGTGTTTGTTTTGTTTGTTTTGCCACTAGTAATTGGGGGAGACATTAATACTCCAAACTAGACCCCTTACTCTAGTCAGGAATTGAGATGATTCATAGCTGGGATTCAATACTTGTTAAGGCAAGTCTATGTGTAATTGACTTTTACTACCTGTGGTTATGTATCCTATGATTCATATCTTCAGGCGAGGGAGGTGGATGGTTATCAGAATCCTTCTTTCTTGACTACAGTTTTTGTTCTGTTGGCACTATGTTTCTTTCTTTTTTCTTTTTTTAAATGTTTATTTTTGAGGGAGAGAGACAGAATGCCAAGCAGGAGAGGGGTAGAGAGAGAGGGAGGCACAGAATTTGAAGTAGGCTCTAGGCTCTGAGCTGTCGGCCCTGAGCCTGACGAAGGGCTTGAACTCACAGAACATGAGATCATGGCCTGAGCTGAAGTCAGATGCTCGACCAACTGAGCCACATAGGTGCCCCTATAGGCTCTATATTTCTTAAAAAAATTACTCTGTTCAATTTCTCAGCTTCAGAACTGGAACTTTTGGAATCCATTAGCACCTTTAATAAAGACCTGTACCATGTTTTTGGCTTTACTCTTCTGGACTTTTCTGATGCCTTCAAACCAATGTTTTGTATGTGTGTTTTAATTCAGTCAGTAGGAAGGGGGCTAGTGGCAGTAACTGAAGAGGAACTCCTATATTCATTCATTACGTTTTTTGTAAGTCATCTGGGAGGGCCCAACTGATGCATTCAGAAGAACATAAGACTCTTGATCTCAGGGTTTTGAGTTTGAGCCCAACATTTGGTGTAGAGATTACTTAATAAATTTTAAAAAGTAAAAAATAAAACCATTCTGAATTAACATTTGTGATGAAAACTTTTAAGATTATAAATAAGAAATAAAATGTATAATGTTCTTTTTTCCAGGTGCTACCGTATTGGGGAAATCCTCATGATAGAAAAGTTATCAGGAGGTTCTGGAGTCAGGTAACTTTCAGCTTGTTGAATATATACATATATGTGTCCATCTACACACATACATGCGATCATTTCTCCAGTTGATTTGAGGTATTTCTCATGTAAAATCTTACATACGTTTTTAGGCATTAGACCAGTGTACATTTTTATCTTCTACAACACTTTTCCCATTATACAGACCATTAACTGATCTTGCAGTGCAGGATTAAGTAAGAACTGTTTAATAAGTGAAGGCTAATTATAACATGATCTATAATTAAGGTGAGTACTTTAAAAAACAGTTATGCTTTCATTCACTGGACATCTACCATGTAGGAGAAGCATGTCTTTAGGATTGTCTTAAACTTCTTAGCCTTAAAAAATAAAGTCTATTCCTCATTATCTTATGAATTATTAAGTTTCTATTTTCATTCTTCCTTTCTTATATTTACAGAAGACCCTCTATACTCAGGATGCGCCCTTCCATGTGGTAATTACCAGCTACCAGCTGGTGGTGCAGGATGTTAAGTATTTCCAGCGGGTCAAGTGGCAGTACATGGTATTGGATGAGGCCCAGGCGCTCAAAAGTAGTTCCAGGTAAATTGATTAATATAAACCAAATTTGTAGACTGAGGTCGTACAAAT
The DNA here is from genome assembly GCF_006229205.1 of Suricata suricatta. NCBI lineage: Eukaryota > Metazoa > Chordata > Mammalia > Carnivora > Herpestidae > Suricata > Suricata suricatta. Next base: position 81,330,622 of record NC_043708.1, on the reverse strand, counting down.
GTACAGACACATGGTAGAGACATAGGATATATACACACATATAGGTGAATAAAGGTCAGAGAGGTTTCAGAACATGGAACGATACGGTCTCTGCATAAGCCATGTATCTGACCACAAGGGAAATAATCCCTTTTGCATTTTTATTTCTCTATTTAATAATTACTATGTCCTAACAAGTCTTTGTTCTTCAAGGAACATTTTTTTTTAAGTTTATTAATTTACTATGAGAGAGAAAGAAAGCATGAGTCAGGGAGGGGCAGATGGAGAGAGGGGCAGAGAAAGAATCCCAGGCAGGCTTTGCACTGTCAGCACAGAGCCCATTGAGGGGCTCAAACACATGAACTGTGAGATAATGACTTGAGTTGAAGTTGGACACTTAACTGATTGAGCCACCCAGGTGCCCCTTCAAAGGAACATTTTTGTGAGAGAAGACTTGTCAGCCCTTTGATTTAGAGATTATTTTAATGGGAGGTCTTAGTAGGAAGTAGAATATTTCATTATGTAGATTGTAGGTTCTGTCTTTTTTATGTAGGTTGTCCTAGTCCCTGGATGGTTATTAGAGCCACAAGAATGTTTTTATTGGAAGTGACATGTTTAAAATATTGTAGGGGCATCTGAGTTGCTCACTCAGTTAAGCTCAGGTCATGATCTCATGATTCGTGAGTTCGAGCCCCGTGTCAGGCTCTGTGCTGACAGCTCAGAGCCTGGAGCCTGCTTCAGATTCTGTGTTTCTGTCTCTCTCTGCTCCCCCCTGCTTGTGCATGCTTTCTCTGTCTCTTTCTCTCAAAAATAAACATTAAAAAGTTTTTTAATTCTTAAAAAATAAAGTACTGTACTATCTTCAAAGTCACAAACTGAATAGTAACTTAGTGCTTGACTTTAAAGTATTATTTAGTATTATATGTTGCATTTCATGCATTCTTACTTCATGAACCCATAAAACTTTCTTAGAAATCCATGTTACCTGACAGGATGATACTTTGTATTCTCTGATGGGTATTATTTCATATTATATTCTTTTGATGTAGGACATGCTTATAGCAAGGAGTAGGAGACTCATTTTATATTTTCTTCTCACACCCTTCCTTTCTCCATTGGTCTCTCTAAACTCATACTGTGAGTGCACAGATTAATAATTGTAAAGCTTTTTACCACAGATAAGTACTTTATAATTAAGTGGCTTGTGTCAACAAAACTGACCAAAGACAGTAGAGCACTTGTCAAGCCAGAAAGGATCCTACTCTGCTTATTTTGAGACCTCTTTTTCCTAAACCCTAATACCATGTTTTCAGCATACAAGAGTCATGTCCTGTCCTCAGCTTTGTTGATTAATATTTTAAAATTTGATCTATAGTCACATATTTGATTATTCTGGGTGTTCATTATTTTTTTAGAAAGTGTTCTTAGAAATACAGGGTATTTATAGCGTGAAAAATGATTTACTGCTTACTTGGAATTTGTAATTCACTTTATTGGACAGTGTTCGTTGGAAGATCCTCTTGCAGTTCCAGTGTCGGAATCGGCTTTTGCTAACTGGGACCCCAATTCAGAACACCATGGCAGAGGTAGGCATTAGTAGAAGTTTCAGTTTTATGTCTGCATTAAACAGAATGGTTCTAAGCACAGAATATACTTTTGTCCAATGCCCACCTGGAGTGTTACTACTCTACAAATTATAATCCCCACATAAAAGGAAGAATTTGACCATCACTTGCTCTTAGTGGGTTTTTTGGGCATCATTCCTATTTTCTTATTATCTGGCATAGGCAGATAATTTATTCCTCTATATTTATGAAATAAATAATGAACACATTAGGAATGCTACCCATCTAATGCAAAGATGATTTTACGATAGAATCTTTGAAAAGAGATAGTATCTTTTCTATTCTATTAGTTTCTCACTGAGAGGAACTGAAATTCCTTATTCAGAAAAGGTAATTGATTGTCTAGAACAGGGGTTAGAAAACTTTCTGTTAAGAGCCAGATAGTAAATATTCTAAACTTTATAGGGCATATAGTTGCTGTTGCAGCTACTTAACCTTGCCATTATAATGTGAAAGCAGCCATAGACGATACAGAAATGAATAGGTGTGGCTATGTCCCAGTAAAACTATTTATGAAAATAGTTGGCAGGAAATAAAAAAGTAGTTGGCAGACCAGCCTTGGCACCATCGGCCATTATTTACTGACCCCAATTAAGAGTTATTTTAAGCAAATTATGTTACCTCAGTTGTGTTCAATTGTGAAATGGATTTTTTAAATACGAGACTATTTAAAACTATCCCACTGCAAGATCTGAGCAGTACTTGCCCTTTCAGGTTTTTAGTGTGAAATTAATTGAAAAATAATCTTTTTTTACTATAGTATCCTATAGAATTAGGGTTGGTTGATGAGGCATGTGTGTACACATGCCTCCTTTCCCGCCCACTCACTCACACTTACACCTGCATCTAGACACACACATTTACACACTCCTGCAACTTTCACTCTCTCCAAACCCTCATATCTTCCCCGTCATTTTGTTGTCCTGCGGTTTTCACTTTTCTTTTGTTTTCAGCTCTGGGCCCTGCTACATTTCATTATGCCAACATTATTTGATTCACATGAGGAGTTTAATGAGTGGTTTTCCAAGGACATTGAGAGCCATGCCGAAAACAAATCCGCCATTGATGAGAGTGAGTGCTTTTATGAACTTTCTTTCTTTCTCTCTATCAGTGTAGGCAACCACATAATTGAATATTTTCTTCTATGAGAAGAATTTTTCATTCACTATTCATAGAAGAATCTGTGGAAAAGTTGTTTTTCTTATAAAGTAATTATGTGCTTTGTTCATGTTTAAAAGAGCCAAAAGGACTTAATACAGGTGAGGCTGCTGTCTTATTGACCATTAATCACGGTAGAACAGGCAGAGTTCATAAAATTCCACATTTTGGCTTACAGAGTCCTCATTTTCCATATAGATTCTGAAAAATTTATATCACAGTTAAATTCTTTATGGAATGGGGTATGGCTTTTTATCTTGTAATAAAAACAGACATATTAGAGGGGTCATTTTTGTAATTTTCTGTCTATATTATGATTTGTTTTTACAGTGAACATTTTAAACCTTATTTATCAATGTTTTGACCTTGTTGAATAATAACTTTTAAGAGAGTTATGAGGTGTTTATTACATAGATATGAACTGATATCTACCAAGTATAGAGAAGTCCTAAAGTAATTCCTTATACTACTATTTGTTAATTTGCTGATAAGCTTTGAAAAAATTATCTTGGGGAAACATTGGGAGTCACAGGTAGATTCTATTCGACCTGTATGAGAACTCTTTTACTGATAAAATGATCCTAAAACACTCTAAAGGTGAATTCTAATAAAAATAAAGTATTCCTTGCTGGTCTGAGTAAATGATAGAAAAATAGAATTGCCCCACTGACTGTAGGCAGATGCTGTGAAAATTTGGACTCCTTGGTTTCCTACTTAGGGAGAATATTAAGTCTCATTCTCCTTTTAGAGCTTCATTAAGCCAAAAGGTGTAAGAATAGTTTAGTGAGAGACGATTGTGGTACTTCTTTTGTTTATGTTAAATCAGTATAATGTATTATTTGTCTCGTGTCCTCCTGGCATTTCAGATCAGCTCTCTCGCTTACACATGATCTTGAAGCCATTTATGCTGAGGAGAATCAAGAAAGATGTGGAAAATGAATTGTCTGACAAGGTAAGTAAAGAAGACTTCGTTAGTTTAAGCCTTGACAGGCAACAACCTTAGGGTTCTGGACAAAAAAAAAAAAAAAATCCTTGGTAAATGTTTAGTTGAAGGTAAGTAATTTGTTTGAGCGAAGACCTTTAACTTCTATGAATCAAGGAATACTTAAAGTGAGTCAGACCGCCAGGGCCGGTAATAATTTTTTCTTTTTTGTTTCATCTTTAATTATGAATTTGAAACATTACAAAAGTAGAAAAAATAGTATAATGAGCTTCTTGTAACCATCGTACAGCTTCAACAATGATCAACTCACTGCCATTCCCACCTCTCTAGATTATTCTGAAGCAAGTCCCAGATGTCTTTTATTTCATTTACAAATATTTTCATAGTATGTCCAAAAAATTTTGTCTTTTTAAAAACACATAACCATAAATTATCACCTTTGCTAAAAAAAAGACAATTATTCCATTTTACTATCATATCCAGTCATTCCTCAAATATCCCCATTTGCCTTTGTGTGTGTGTTTCTCTCCCTCCTCCTCCCTCCAACATCTCCTGCTCCCTGCCTCCCACTTTCTCTGGTAAAGAATTAAAAGGTTTTTGAAGTAAGAATCCAAGCAAGGCCCACACATAGCATTTGGGTGATTTGTATCCTAAGTATCTTTTAATCCCTCCCTACTTCTTTCCCTTATTGAACAAACTTGAGTTATGTATCCTATAGAGTTTTCCACATACAGGATTTGGCTAATTGCATCATTATGGCGTTGTCTAACATGGTCGGTGGTCTCCTGTATTTCTGTAACCTGAGAGTTTTAGAAGTCTCATGTGCTTCAGGTTGTAATATTTTTTCTCATATAAGCCAACAGTTTTGATTTACTGGGGTGCCTGGCTGGCTTAGTCATGGAGCATGCAACTCTTGATCTTGGGGTTATGAGTTTGAGCCCCATAATGGATGTAGAGATTACTTACAAAAAATAACATATTAAATTAAAAAATTTTAAAAAACCTTGGTTTTTATATCTTTTGGTTTATATCTTTTTTTGAATCCTTCCCATACTTCTGTTGTTTTATTTTTTTATTATCCCCTATGAGTTCTTCCCATCTTCTCCTTTTTTCCTCCCAGTTCCCAGTCTTTCAGAGTTTTCCCCCACCTTTTACAGATTCCACTTGTTCTCACAATTCTACTCTCTAGCTATAAGGCATCTTTCAAGGTTCTTGATAACATCAGGTGGTTCTATAGCACTGCCAGAAGTTTGGATTATTTTGAAATTAGTAATGCTCTTTGGAAGATGTACACCTTTATTAATTTTTTTAAGTTTATTTTAAGAGAGTGCAAGCAAGGGAGAGGGAGAGAGAAGGGGAGAGAGAGAATCCTAACCAGGCTCTGCACTGACAGTGTTGCTTGATCTCATGAACCATGAGATCATGACATGAGCTGAAATCAAGAGTCAGATGCTTAACCAACTGAGCCACCCAGGTGCCCAGGGATGTACACTTTTAAAGAGAGGTATATCTTTGTACCTTTGTTTTATTAATTTTTAACAAATCTTGATGTTTATTTTGTGAAACTAGTGTTGCACAGGTGTACTTTATGGAAGGAAAATACTTAATAAAACAGTGAATTCTTTTATGTATCAGAAAGGGCTTAAAAACTTAATTAGTATCATAATTTCCATTATTTAGTGGTGTAGGGAAGTGATCAGAAAATGGTTCTTAACCACTGCAAAATAGTATTTTTTTCAAAATTTCTTAAATATCAATATTGTTTCTAATCCATTTTTAGATAATATATTTCTTTCTTGAACTCTTAGTGCCTGCTAACCAGTGGTACATAAAGATGTAGTCTCCAGGTTCCATTCAGATTTCCAGGAGAGGTGAATATATAAGTAATATTGTGTCTTAAGAGAAACAATCATTCTCTGTGTGAAGTATAAATGGGAACACATTTAAGGGAGTACTTCTTTTAGGGAAAGTTAGAGAAGGAATCAAAACACAGATGACCTGGGGCGCCTGTGTGGCTCAATCAGTTAAGCGTCCGACTTTGGCTCAGGTCATGATCTCACAGTCCCTGGGTTTGAGCCCCCCTATCGGGCTCTGTGCTGACAGTTCAGAGCCTGGAGCCTACTTCAGATTCTTTGTGTCCCTCTCTTTCTCTGGCCCTCCTCCGCTCACTCTCTTGTCTGACTTTCTGTCAAAATAAAATAAAGACATAAAAAAAATTTGTTTTTAAACCACAGGCGACCTGTGAGCCAGGTCTAAATAATGAATTGGCATTTACTAGGAAAATATGGTAAGAAGGAAGGTGCTAGGCCACAGGAGCAAAGGTAGAAAAACATTGAGATATGCAGCATGTTTAGTAAACATTATTCAGAGCATTGTTGCTAAGGTGTATAGGAAGACATGGCAATGAGAAGACTGGGACAGTAGGAGGGTTAAGAATATTGGAGACTTTCTCTGCAGGAGACTTTCGCTGCAGCAGAACTTTTAATATTTTAATATAGGCAGTAATGTACATTAAAGAATATCCTGCAGTTGAAATTGCCTTTCAAGAATCATATGGAAAGGTTTTTAGAACCCGTAAAAACTGTGGGCAGGAAGATTAGATACGACAGTGGGAATGGTCAGAAAGGGTGACTAGGGGTTAATTTCCTGGTGGAGTTGAGGGATTTAGGAAATGAGAGAACATGAGCATGAGAAAGAGAGAAATCAGAGCTGATTGAGGTTTCATTTTGGAAGGTGCCTGGGTGGCTCAGTTGGTTACGCGGCCAACTTCAGCTCAGGTCATGATCTCACAGTTTGTGGGTTCAAGCCTCATGTCAGGCTCTGTGCTGAAAGCTCAGAGCCTGGAGCCTGCTTTTGATTCTCTCTCTCTCTCTCTCTCTCTCTCTCTCTCTCTCTCTCTCTCTCTCTTTCTCTCTCTCTCTGTCTCTCTCTCTGTCTCTCTCTCTCTCTCTCTCTCTCTCACTCTTACCATCCCCTGCTCATGCTCTGTGTCTTTCTCTGTCTCTCAAAAATAAGTAAATGTTAAAAAAAAATTTTTTTTAAGTTTCATTTTGGGTAGCTAAGTGAATGGTAATGCTGTTAATCAATTTGGTAAATTGTGGAAGAGTTTTTTTTTCATGCCGACTTGGAATGGTATTAATATAGTAGGTAGTTGAAAATATGGGGGTTGGGGATGTTTGAGAATGTTTTTGCAAGGCACTACAGTGGACAGTAGTTGGTGCTATTTGGAAATGGAAGACATTTCCCAGGGACAGCATGTAAAGTGAGTGGCAGGGAAGAACATCAAGGAAAGAATGTTTCTCTGGATAATTAGCCACATGAGAGGCTTATAGAGAAATACTGAGTGTCTGGAGGTAATATATATTGTCTGTTCAGCCATAATCTGGCTTGTATGTGTTTTCAACTTTATGCTGATACTGAATTTTCTTATGGGTTTTCAATATATAAATGTCTTTATTGATTTTCAGATTGAGATTCTAATGTATTGCCAACTAACCAGCCGACAGAAGCTGCTATATCAGGCACTAAAGAATAAAATTTCTATTGAAGATTTATTGCAGTCTTCTATGGGCTCTACCCAGCAAGCACAGACCACCACCAGCAGCCTCATGAATCTGGTCATGCAGTTTAGGAAGGTAAGATTTTAGGTCAGATGCCTTGGAGTTTCCTCATTAACCCATTTCAAGAAAAAAACTCTAACCTTAATGCCAAATAAACAAAGCCTGTTAAAAAGAGATAAAATGTGAAAGCATATATTTATAAAGGTAAACATTCAGGGTTTGGGATTCCCCATGATTTCATAGAGTGATATGTACAGTGCTGCTGTATCACTTCTCTTCCTCTTAGGTATGTAATCACCCAGAGTTATTTGAACGACAAGAAACTTGGTCTCCATTTCATATTTCCCTAAAGCCATACCAGATTTCAAAGTTTATCTACCGTCATGGACAGATCAGGGTCTTCAACCATTCACGAGACAGGTGAGCAAAAATACTAACATTAAGGGTGTTTAAGGGTGCTTTTCTAATTTGGAGTTTGAGTTCCCCAACAGTGAGTTATTTAAGCAAAGGGTGGACAGATATTTATTGATGGATATTGTAGTAGGAATCTGTGCAATATCAGGGGTTCAACTGGATGACCTTAACATCTCTAGCCACTTCCAGATGCCTTTCTGAATGAGGAATGTACATGTGTGTGCCGATTTTTTTAAATGTTTTTTATTTATATTTGAGAGACAGAGACAACGCGAGTAGGGGAGGTCAGAGAGAGGGAGATGCAGAATCTGAAAACGGGCTCCAGGCTCTGTTCGCACAAAGCCTAACAGAGCTAATGTGGGGCTTGAACCCACGAACATGAGATCACAACTTGAGCCAAAGTCAGACGCTTAACAGACTGAGCCACCCAGGCGCCTCTATGTAGGTCCATTCTACACCTGTGAGTAAGGGTAGCCCTAGTTTTTGGATTTTTTTAACAAACTCCCAAAGGATGCGTAAGGACACCCGCATTTAAGAAGCATGGACTTAGAAAGTTCTTTCTGTAGAAAAACAATATAAGTAGTGTTATCAAAATAATTACCAACAATATTTAGCCTAATGAAACAAATTGAAACCCATTTCTTGGGATTAATTTTGTGTGTGTGTGTGTGTGTGTTTGTTGATTTTTGATAGAGTATGAGTGGGGAGGGACATAGAAGAGAGGGAGACAGAGGATCTGAAATGGGCTCTGCCCTGACAACAGCGATCCCCACACGGGGCTCAAACCCACAAACCGAGGCTCAAACTTATAAACCGCAAGACCATGACCTGAGGCAAAGTTGGACACTCAACCAACTGAGCCACCCAGATACCCCATCTTAGGTTTAATTTTAAGAAGTCTTTGTGTTAACTCCAGGCTTTTTATTCAACTAGATAGGGAGAAACAGGGAAGATACCAGAGCTATAGCACTGTTTGTTTTGTGTAGTATCTGGTAACTTACAGCCTTGAATTGTGATTCTCTGGAATCAAATGAGACTACTTTGAAACTTGTATTACCTTCTTTTATGTGTATTAATTACTTAGTACTTTGTGACATATATGCCATGATTTCTGTCTGGTAATATGGCAACAAACCTCTTAAAAGTAGAAACAGTTTCAAATCTAAAAGATTCTCTCTAGTTTTGAATATCTAGTTAACTTTTCCAGTATTTATATTTGAGTTTGGATTCATTTTACTTATTTTACAGGTGGTTAAGGGTTCTTCTTTCTCCATTTGCACCAGACTATATCCAACAGTCTCTCTTTCACAGAAAAGGTGGGTATTTGGATCTTTGGGAAGGAAAATATACTAGAATGCTCTTTGTTTTGCTGAGTGACTGATTTGCAACTATTAATTGTTTTGCCTACATGCTGGGTCTGTATTTATGAAGTCTCAATAAGCTGTAAATAAATTAGTTGTTTTTATCTGGAGATGCTATGATTTGTGGCTATAACAGGAAGCAATAAAAAATTATTACATTGACCTTCCATCTTTTATAATTACTTCTTAAAGAGTTTCGTATACTGTTGAAACTTGACAGAGACAATGCAGGCCTATCATTATGTGACTTAGTTCCTTCCTCCTTAGTCTAAAGGCAAGGAGCAGCCCAGCTTGGAGCATTGTCCACAGTATTAAGACAAAGGTTCAGAATCTTCCCATTCTGTACTTTTCTTTTTCCTGCCATGTTCAAAAGAGAAAAGCAATTAGATAAGGATCCCAAAAGCCCAAAGGCAGCTCATGAGCCAGCTCCATTCTGCCTCATGTATGCCATGTCTCATAGGTCTGCCTCTCCCACTTGTACTTATAGTACAAAAATGTGACAGTGTGACTTCCATCGCAGTGGCTGAGTGAAAACCTTTAAATACCTTTTCATTCTTAAATAACAGCTCAGCAATTCGGTAGGCTTTAGTTGAATTGCTTGCTATTGGATTTAACTTTGTCCTTTGATTTCCAGGTGTTAATGAAGAAAGCTGTTTCTCCTTCCTTCGCTTTATTGATGTATCGCCAGCAGAAATGGCAAACCTCATGCTTCAGGGACTTTTGGCCAGGTGAGAAGATTGCTTAATTTGATGAGAGAGCAGTTGGGGATAAATAGAGAGGTTGGACTGTGAAATTAAACATTTAATATTATGTCATCTTAGGCTTTTTTTTCTTCTTGTTAAGAGTAAAAATCTTTATAAGAAAATTATAGTTTTCTTTGATCACTTAATAATTCCATGATGCTTCATAATTTGCCTTAAATAAAAATTGTTTAAGCTTCCCCCCCCCCCCAAATGCTACTAGAAGGTCTTTAAGTTGTCTTAATTTCTAGTTCGTCTACTATGTCATATTTGCTTTCACAGGGCAAATAATGGCCATTGAGCCCTTTAGTTAGTAGTGATTGGAGCATAGCCTGCCATAAGTGTTCTGGGAAACTTACTTCTGTTTTTTTTCTTTGGAATAATGACTTTCACTTAATGTTATTTTGTATTTGCATAATAAACAGTAACCTTGTCAGAAAAGGCTGTCTTGCTTATATGAGGATGTTTTTATAATAGAATTTTTGTGATAAAGTTAAATAATCTTTAATAGAGGAGCTTTACGAAGGATTTTAGTTTACATTGTAGCAAACCAAATTATGCCAAAGATAGAATTTACAGAAGAAAAGTATGAAACGGCTTTATCTGAAAGAAGGAAAAAACTGTTTCTAAAATGTTCAGGATTTACAGAAGAGACATGTGAATTGAAAGACAAGGTTCCTCACTGCTATGAACTACCCTCAGACCTCCATGGAGCACTGAATAAGCATGTCTGCTGTGGTTTGTTTCAGATGGTTAGCTCTTTTCCTGTCTCTGAAAGCCTCCTACAGGCTCCATCAGCTGCGCTCCTGGGGAGAGCCAGAAGGGGAAAGCCAGCAGAGATATCTGAGAAACAAGGATTTCCTTCTTGGGGTTAATTTTCCACTCTCCTTTCCCAACCTTTGCAGCTGCCCTTTGTTAAAGGTAAGAAATTATTTCGCCATCACTTATCCATGTTAGTACTAACTTCCCTCTTCTTTGCATCAATAAAAGTAATCATAAAGTATGTAATGGCCTGACAGAACCAAAAGTTCCCAGAGGAAGCAGTGTACTGAGTTATAGCTTACTATAACGTAACAGCCAGTGTCTGTGTGTGTATCATGTGTTTATGCGTGTGTGTGTATTTAATATGTATTTTTTACATAATTTTATTGTAAAGCACACAGATCTTAAATGTACAACTCTTTGAATTTATTCGTGCATATACACTTGTGTAACTACTAGATTATACCTAGGTTAAGGTATAGAACATTTCCAGTACCCAGAAATCTCCCTCAGACATCTTCTCATTTGATAACTCTAGTTCAGAACAAACCAATGATTCTTTCATCATAGGTTATTTTTGCCCGTGTTCTTGACCTTAATGTAAATGGAATTACCCAGTATGTGCACTTTTATGTCTAGCTGCTTTTCCGCAATATTGTGTGATTCGTCCATGTTGCATTATAGCATTCCTTTTTAATACCATAAAGTATTCCATTGTCTGAATAGATCACAATTTATTAACCTGTACTACTGTTGGTGGATATTTAAGTTGCTTCCATTTGGGGGCTATTGTAAATAAAAGTGCAGTGTACATTCTTGTACATGTCTTTTGATAAATGTAAGCACTCGTTTCTTTGAGGTTTATATCCAGGAATGAGATTGCTATATCATCAGGGATATGTAGGTTTAGATTAGTAGCCACTGCCAAACATTTTTAAAAAATGATTTTAGACTTCGACTAGCAACGTGAGAAGTTTGCTGCTGATCATTATCCTTGTCTTTATGTGATATTGTCGGTCCATTTTGTTGAATTTGCAATGTTATCTTGTTGTGATTTTTAAGTTCCATTTCTATGAAAAATAATGACGTTGAACACTTTTTCATGTAATTGTTTTGGTCATTGTAGAGTATAAGTAAGGGAAAAGGTGATAGGAAATAAGGGTATAGATGTAGGTCCATGTCATAAGGGACATCATCAGTTATTGCAAGGATTTGGATTTTATTTTGAATGAAATGGGTAACACTGGAGAATTTTGAGAAGAGATTTATCTATTTATATGCCATAGTCCTTCAACAGAATTAAAAGTTTAGAAGGCAGAGCATTTTGCTTTTGTCCTCTAGAAAATTTAATGGGTTTTTAGTCTTCTAGTTAATTGCTGTTGAATGCCGGATATTCTTTGGTTAGATATGGTATTTGCCCCCTGTACACTGAAGAAACCATATGGTCTCCTTCTGTTTTCCCAGTTGGTTTCTCAAGCATTGCTCCATGTGCTTTTTTGGACTCTGGAGATAATATTGATAATGTAAAAGGGACTGTAGAATTAGATTCCAGTCCTATTGGAATAATGAAGTCATTGGTAGCAGGGTGACTTCGTATTAGGGAGATATTGCTCTGTCTGATAACGAGCGCTATCGACTGATTTCACCTACATTTGGTAGTTTATATTACTGTTGTTATAAATAGTTGCTAGTTTTATTTTTCGTACAGAAAGCACCATTTTCCTAGGGATTATTATGTCCTTACGTAGATAGTTGCATCTTATTTAACACTCACATATCTCTTCCCTTATTTGTATTCTTATTTTCTAAAAATAGTGTGTTGAGTGCATGTGTTCTGTGAGGTTCTTTATTTTTATTATTTTTTTATGTATAGTTTATGTCGTTGATTTCCATATAACACCCAGTGCTCTTCCCTCAATTGCCCTCCTCCATGACCATCTCCCCGCTTCTTCTTTCCCCCTTCCCCTTCAGCCCTCAGTTTGTTTCCAGTATTCAAGAGTCTCTCATGATTTGCCTCCTTCCCTCTCCCTGACTTTTTTCCCCTCTTCACCTCCCCATGGTCCTACGTTAGGTTTCTCCTGTTAGACCCACAAGTGAAAACATATGGTATCTGTCCTTCTCTGCCTGACTTCTTTCGCTTACCATGACACCCTCGAGGTCCATCCACTTTGCTACGAATGGTCGGATTTCTTTCTTTCTCATTGCCATGTATATATAATTCACATCTTCTTGATCCATTCCTCAGTTGATGGATGGACATTTAGGCTCTTTCCATGACTTGGCTATTGTTGACAGTGCTGCTATGAATATTCGAGTGCATGTGCCCCTATGCATCAGCACTTCTGTATCCCCTGGGTAAATCCCTATCAGTGCTATTGCTGGGTCATAGGGGAGTTCTATTGATAGTTTTTTGAAGAGTCTCCACACTGTTTTCCAGAGTGGCTGCACCAGTTTACATTCCCACCAATAGTGTGGGAGGGTGCCTGTTTCTCCACATCCTCGCCAGCATCTATAGTCTCTTGACTTGTTCATTTTAGTGAGCTTCTTGTATCAATTTATGAATTTCCTGAGGGGCACTTAGGTCAGTTAAGCATCTGACTCTTGATTTCAGCTCAGGTCATGATTTCATGGTTCATGAGTTCAAGCTCCGTGTTGGGCTCTGTGCAGAGAGTGCTTTCTCTCTCAAAATAAAACTTAAAAACAAAATGTATATCCTGAGAAATTCAGATGTGGGCAGTATGCCTTTAGAGAAATTGGTGGTAGAAGTTTATCTAATTGAAGTTAGATTTGCTTTCATTTCCTCTAATTTTATTTCATGTTGTAAATGGATATTTGCTCTCATAGTGACTTACCATGTATACTAAGTTGCTGAACCACAGTAGATTGCAGATAGCTGAATGCTAGTTCTTTATGTGTAGAAGCACTGTTCTGCTTTCGGTCACATCATCTTTATCTCCAACGAATATCAATCAGGCAGTGTATTTTGCCAGTTTGTTGATGTATTCTAAGAAATTGCTGCTTTCAACTAAGCAGAATGATCTTTACATGGTATCAAGCCTTCAAGGTTAATGTAACTTCTGAATAAAGAATTATTTTGTTGAGACTCCATATGTAACAATAAAAATATAATTAAGCCCATTATATCTATGGTTTTTGAAGTATGGCCTTATAACAATATTCACAAAACAGTATTAACCTTCATGTGCAGTGTACTCTGGTTTTTTCTTTTGTTGTTTTTTTTTTAAACATCAGTTGGTAACTACTAAACAATGATTTCATGACTCTGTACTCACAGTTTGAAAAATACAGCATTATATGACTCCATAATATTAGAATAGCCAGAGGACTAAGTAAAGAGAGTCACCATGCAGAAGTTTCTGGATCATTCTTTTTAATAATAAGAAAAGAAAGAAACTGACATTTGGAGCTTAAAATGAGTCTCACTTTCTTAATATTAAAATGAAAAAACCAGATACTTCTCAGAGAGCAATATGTACATTATACTGTATAGTTACCCTGACCTGTAGTTAGCAGTCAAGGTCCATCTCTTAGTATATTCTGGTGTATGCCTGTTATATTTCTGGTTTTAAAAGATTGTATAAATAAAGATAAGTAATTTTTTAAAAGTTAAAAAATTTTTTAAATGTTTATTTTTGAGAGAGAGAGGGTGACAGGATGCCAAGCAGGCTCCCCACTGTCAGCCCAGAGGCTGTTGCGGGGCTCGATCCCATGAACCATGAGATCGTGACCTGAACCGAAATCAGTAGTCAAATGCTTAACTGGCTGAGCCACCTAAGCGCCCCAACGATAAATAATTTTGAAAGAACCCAGCTGATTCAAACTTGAGCAAAGTAGTATATTGTGTCTCCCAAGAATAACTGTGTTTTTTTTTTTAATATTTTTTATTTATTTTTGAGAGACAGAGAGAGAGTGTGAGCAGGGGAGGGTCAGAGAGAGAGGGAGACACAGAAACTGAAGCAGGCTCCAGGCTCTGAGCTGTCAGCACACAGCCTGACGCGGGGCTCGAACCCACGAACCGTGAGATCATGACCTGAGCCAAAGTCGGACGCCCAACCGACTGAGCCACCCAGGTGTCCCAGAATAACTTTGTTAGAATGTACCTATTACTACTACTTTCCTGTTTTTCACACTGTTTTCTGTGAAGTGATTTTTTTTTTTATTCAAGAATATTTATCTGGAGAACATTGGCTTTGTCTTTTGCAAAGAAGAGTAGAGAAGGAAATTTTGGATGCCTAATCTTTTATTTTTATTTATGTTTTGTTTGTTTTTAAGAGAGAGAGACAGAGCATGAGTTGGGGAGGGGCAGAGAATGAAAGGGAGATACAGAATCTGAAGCAGGCTCCAGGCTCTGAGCTTGCAGTGCAGAGCCTGATGCGAGGCTCACATTCCTGAATTGTGAGATCATGACCTTAGCTGAAGTCAGACATTCAATCTTCTGAGCCACCCAGGCACCCTAGGTGCCTAATACTTTAGAACAGATTTCCAAAATTCATTAGTTAAGAACATAAGAGTTAAAACTTAAGATGCATGATATTTTAGCATACATACACACACCTACATACACTTTGAGGGGCGCATGGATAACTCAGTCAGTTGTGTCTGACTCTTGGTTTTTAGCTCAGGTCATGAGGTCACTGTTTGTGGGATTGGGTCTTGTGTTTGGCTCTGTGCTAATAACAACATGGTGCCTGCTTAAGATATTCTCTCTCTCTCTGCCTCTCCCTTCACACACACGTGTTGTCTTTAGGAAAAAAAACACACTTTGAAATTTCATAGTCTACTCTGATCCTGGCAGCTTTCCATTAAAAAAAAAAAAAGATTGACAAAAATGAGTCTCTTTTCAAAAGATAACTTACCAAATATTGGATAATAGTGCTGAGGTTTAAATGTAATAATTATCTGTTATGCTGATGTTTTAATTTTTCAATTGATTTTTATATACAAGGTCTTGTACTCTTTTGTGTGGGATAAATGTATCATGTGTGCTTTGTGCCTTTCATTCATAATATGACTTGTTTGCTGTTTTTGAGATCTGAAAAAATACTTCTGGCAAGGTGGATGTAATTTACAAATCCTATAGAATGCCTCTTTTGTTTAAATAGGAATCCTATTACTGTGGAATCCGAGAATTTTTTATTTTCACGGATAAATAGACTTATAACTGTGCTTTACTATTTATGGTCAAAGTCCTAATACTGCAACTTGAGAGGTATTTGCTATAATTCAGATGGTGAATTACAAACTTAGGAAGGACAAGAAAAGTCTTTTTTTTCCTTAATTTTTTTTTCACATTTATTTATTTTTGAGAGAGCAAGAGAGGGGCAGAGAGAGAAAGAGACACAGAATCTGCAGCAGGCTCCAGGCTCTGAGATAGCAGTCAGCACAGAGCCTGATGCGGGGCTTGAACCCACGAACCGTGAGATCATGACCTGAGCTGAAGTCGGACACTCAACCGTCTGAGCCACCCAGGCGCCCCTTGTTTCTTTGTTTCTTTCTTTCTTTCTTTTTTTTTTTTTTAAGAAAAGTCTTGAAAGATTAGAAGAAGACTGCCATAAATGTGGAGTTCATCTTTAATACTTGGAGTGGGAGGAAGAAATTTTGGGAGCGATAAATAGTTCCCTAACAAAGTTATTAGGGAAGCTAAATTTATTTTCTAACAAAATTAATAAGTGACTATTTGACCTCAATGATTCTAAGAAAAGCTAACTTGATTCTGAAGAGAGCATTTGCTTTGCTTTAGTAGATAACAAGCCAAATAGATTAGAGAGATGAAAGTACTAGGGATAGTATGTATATTAAATTTTTTATGTCTTCTTATTTGTTGCTTTGGCTGTTCTTCTAGAGATATTAACCTGCATGTGGGGAAATGCTCAAATCTTAAGTGTACGTACAGCTGGATTACTTCACAAAACACTACTGGAATCTACTCTAGAAGTCCCTTGTGCCCACTTTCATTCACTGTTCCTCTCCACTGCCTTGCCCTCCCGTCAAGAGTTACTGTAGGGAAATAATTTGGATGGTTTCTAGTTTTTGTTATTACTCCTTTTGTGAATATTTAGCGAAAATTCATATGCATTTTGCGGGCTGTATATCTGGTAGTCAGATTGCTAAATCATGGATTATGCATATGGTCATCTTTAATGGTAATGCCAAACAGTTTTCTAAAACAAATGCACCAATGTTTTCATTCCCATTAACGTTATATGAGAGTTTCTAGTTGCCTGACTTCCTTGCCAAAACGTTTTGTTTGTTCATTTTAGCTCTTCCGTGTGATGGCATCTCCCTGTGGCTTTAAATTACATTTTTCTTATGAATAATGATGTTGAATATTTTCTCTCCTACTTACTGGTCATTTGGATAACCTCGTTTATGAAATTCTTTTTCAACCTTGCTTATTTTTCTATTAGGTTGTCTATATTTTCTTAGTGATTTGTAGTTATTTTTGTATTGCAGATTTCTCCTCTGCAGCTTACTTGTGCAAACTCAACAGTGTCTTTTGTTAAATAATTAGCATTTTTGTGTCTTGTTGAAGAAATCTTTGCCTATACAAAGGTCATGAAGATAATCCTGTATGTTTTTCTCCAAAATTTTTGTTGATGTACCTTTCACAATCAAATCTATAAGGAATTTTGATAGTTTTTTAGTCTATGGTAAGGGTTATCTTTTTTTTTTTAACATATAGCTATCCATATTCATTTGACTCAACTCTGTTTATTGAAAACACCATCTTTACTGCACTCAGCATCACTTTTTGCCAAATTGGTGGCTTTATCTGTATGGGTCACTGTTCCATTAGCCCATTTGTCTATCCTTGAACCAGTACCACTCTTTTTTTTTACCCTGGAACAGTTGTTGCTTTTATTGTATTATATTTTATTTTTTTAAATACTTTTCCAAATTTTTTTAATTTACATTAGCCTATCCCCCCTCCCACAACCCCTCCAGTAACCCTCTGTTTTTTCACCATATTTAAGTCTCTTCTGGTTTGCCCCTTCCCTGTTGTTATATGATTTTTGGTTCCCTTCCCTTATGTTCATCTGTTCTGTGTCCTAAAGCCCTCATATGAGTGAAGTCATAAGATACTTGTCTTTCTTTGACTAGTTTGGCTTAGCATAATACCCTCTAGTTCCATCCACATAGTTGCAAATGGCAAGATTTCATTCTTTTCGATTGCCGATTAATACTCCATTGTAGATATATACCACATCTTCTTTATCCATTCATCCATCGATGAGCATTAGGGCTCTTTCCATACTTTGGCTATTGTCGATAGCGCTGCTATAAACATTGGGGTGCATGTGCCCCTTTGAAACAGCATGCCTGTATCCCTTGGATAAATACCTAGTAGTGCAATTGCTGGGTCCTAGGGTAGTTCTAGTTTTAATTTTTTGAGGAACCTCCGTCCTGTTTTCCAGAGTGGCTGCACCAGTTTGTATTCCCACCAGCAGTGCAAAAGAGATCCTCTTTCTCCACATTCTCACTAACATCTGTTGTTGCCTGAGTTGTTAATGTTAGCCATCCTGACAGGTGTGAGGTGGTATCTCATTGTGGTTTTGATTTCTATTTCCCTGATGATGAGTGATGTTGAGCATTTTTTCATGTATGTCTGTTGGCCATCTGGATGTCATGTTTAGAGAAGTGTCTGTTTGTCTTTTGGCCATTTCTTCACTGGATTACTTGTTTTTTGGGTGTTGACTTTGATAAGTTCTTCTTATATTTTTGGTACTAACCCTTCTTCTGAGATTTCATTTGCAAATATCTTCTCCCATTCTGTCGCTTGCCTTTTACCTTTGCTGATTGTTTCCTTTGCTGTGCAGAAGCTTTTTATTTTGATGAGGTCCATTAGGTCATTTTTGCTTTTGATTCCCTTTCCTACAGAGACATGTTGAGTAAGAAGTTGCTATAGCCATGGTCAAAGAGGTTTTTGCCTGCTTTCTCCTCAAGAATTTTGATGGCTTCCTGTCTTATGTTTAGTTCTTTCATCCATTTTGAATTTATTTTTGTGTATAGTGTAAGAAAGTGGTCCAAGTTCATTTTTCTGCATGTTGCTGTCCAGTTTCCCCAGCACCACTTTCTGAAGAGACTGTCTTTATTCCATTGGATATTCTTTATTCCATTGGGTGTTCTTTCCTGTCTTGTCAAAGATTTGTTGGCCGTACGTTTGTGGGTCCCTTTCTGGGTTCTCTATTCTATTCCATTGATCTGAGTTTCTATTTTTGTGCCACTACCATACTGTCTTGATGACTGCAGTTTTGAAATAATAGCTTGAAGTCTGGGATTGTGATGCCTCCAGCTTTGGTTTTCTTTTTCAAGATTACCTTGGCTATTCAGGATTTTTTCTGGCTTCATACAAATTTTAGGATTCTTTATTCTAGCTCTGTGAAGAATTCTGGTCTTATTTTGATAGGGATTGCATTGAATATGTGGATTGCTATGGTAGTAGTGACATTTTAACAATATTTGTTCTTCCTATCCAGGAGCATGGAACATTTTTCCATCATTTTGTGTCTTCGGTTTCTTTCATAAGCTTTCTATGAATTTTCAGTGTATAGATTTTTCACCTCTTTGGTTAGATTTATTTTATGGGTTTTTGTGCAGTTGTAAATGGGATCGATTCCTTGATTTTTCTTTCTGTTGCTTCATTGTTGCTGTATAAGAATGCAACCAGTTTCTTTGCATTGATTTTATATCCTGCAACTTCGGTGAATTCATGGATCGGTTCTAGCAGTTTTTTGGTGGAATCTTTTGGGTTATCCATATAGAGTATTATGTCATCTGTGAAAAGTGAATGTTTGTCTTTTCTCTTTATTCTTTTTAAGTTTATTTATTTACTTTTGTTAGAGACCGAGACAGCGCGAACAGGGGAGGGGTAGAAAGTGAGGGAGAAAGAAGGAATCCCAAGCAGTCTCTGCACTGTCAGCACAAACTCTTGATAACTGGTAGCACAGGTCCTCTAGCTTTGTTTTTGTTAAGTATTGCTTTGGCTGATCGTGGCTCTTTATATTGTAATGTAAATTTTATTTTTTGTTATTATTTGTTTATATTTTTATATAAATTTTAGAATCAGCTCATAAATCTTATTTTTTTGTTTAATGTTGATTTTGAGAGAGAGAAAGAGAGAATGATAGAGAACATGAATAGGGGAGGGGCAGAGAGAGAATTGCAAGTAGGCTTTGTGCTGTCAGCTCAGAGCCTCACATGGAGCTCCATCCCACAAACTATGAGATCACAACTTGAGCTGAGATCAAGTTGGATGCTCAACTGACTGACCACCCAGGTGCCCCTAGGATCAGCTCATAAATCTTAGCATTGTAGGTATACAGGCCACTGATCCCCCAATTTTTTTTTGCTTATGTTCTGTTAATTAAACATACCTGATCTGTTTTGCTAATACCTAAATATTATTTATTTAAAATGTTGCACATACACTGACATGTTAATGTTATTTATATTGTGAATTTTACATAGGACTTTTTTTGGGAGACTGTTTTCTGGATAGTAAAAGAAGCCTAATTGAGTAAGGAATGGTGATAGAGGGAAAGACCCAGTATTTCCTTGAGGAACTATTCCTTTTTCTTGACAGATCCTTCTATTTCTCTTCATGGTATTTTTAATTGTAGTATACCAAGGGCCAATTGGATTGAGTGAAAAGTGTGCATCAATAATATGTCAGAAGAACTTATTGACTGAATGAATCTCCAGTGGTAGAATGTGATATTGGCTTAATGGTTAGGGATCTAATGTTCTTTTGTTCTGCTGATTCAGGCTACCTTCAGAGTAGCCTCCTCCCAGTGTTAGTCGACACCCACAGAGCATACATGTAATCAGTGTTGTTTACCACCCTGTCAACAGTGTCTGCTGTGAGCAAGGTGTGTCAACAGGTTAAAACCTGTTTGCTGGTTTGAAAAATTGTTCAGGCACGGAGTAAAAATATACACGAACTTAAAGTCTTTAAAAACAAAAATGATTCAAGATAAGAGTTGAAAGACCATTGACTGACAGATTGATGTTAGATGATTAACAGTAAAGTTTAGAATGGGAAATCACCTTAGATTGAAATGGACAAAAAGTCTTGATAGAAATGGTATTGTTTCAGTTAAATTTTCTAATGATAGGGATCTGGGTGGGAAGAAGAATATTCCAAGTTATAGACTGGAGCGAAAATAAGACAGTAGTGCAAGAAAGGGCCAGAATGGTAAGTTGTAGGAGTCTTTGAATGCCAGTCTATTGGGTTTAGATATTAACGCAGGAGACTCACCTTTTTCTTGGCTTACTTTCTTGAACAGATGGTATAGTTATGGT
Organism: Suricata suricatta; assembly: GCF_006229205.1. Lineage (NCBI taxonomy): Eukaryota > Metazoa > Chordata > Mammalia > Carnivora > Herpestidae > Suricata > Suricata suricatta. The sequence continues at coordinate 81,309,757 of NC_043708.1, read as the reverse complement.
TTAGGAGGAATTAACTTTTGGTGGCTATTATCGAGCCATTGGAAGGAGTAATCTGGTAGCCAGCTTCATGAAGACCACTTAATCACTCAAATCACTAAGCACACCATTGGGGGATCTCTGTCATTGGTATTTGATGAAAATTAATCTTAGAGTGTGATGTCAAGAAGAAAGATTGGACACAGGTGTCCATGTTAAGGAGAATGTTGAACAAAAGTTGTGAGTATCAAGTACTAAGGACTCAACAAACATGGTTGTAACTAAAAGATTATAAAGCGAGGGTCAAGGGATTCTGATTTATTTTGATATGGATGAGCAATGTCAGTGACAGAATCACTTCAAAAACCCAGAGTTCAAGAGAAGATCCAGAGAGAGTGATAATTCTATATTAAATTTAAAACGAACACACAGGAATAAGATTAGTAGCTCTTTGTTGTTATGAGTGCATATAGAACACAGAAGCCCAAGTGTAGGGATTTACAGGGAGAAAGATGCTGGTTAGAATTTGTGGGAAGTAGGTAATGAATTGTGACAGTCAAAAAAAAGAATAGGGAGTTAATTTCAGGAGGGACACTTGAGTTTAGGGAGAGTTGACTTTGTAGGAGAGAGGAGACTCAGATTTGAAGACTAAAATGGAAGAAGGCAGCAAAGAGGGAGATTGAACATGCAAGAAAGATGATTGATGGAGATGCAGAGTAGTTAAGTATCCTTTTTTTATATGGTAGAAAACTCCAGTGAATACTGGTAGGAGCTCTGTAGTTAATAGGAAGGTACTCTCTACCACAGAGAATGTTTTGTTCTGAAACTAAGCTTAACATGAAAAAAGAAAGTGTTGTTAAGCAGTTCTATTGTTTTATTTTTCATCATTCCTTTTTCTTGCAAGTGAGAATGCAATTTAGCTATTTGGACATTTTATCAAGTCCCTCTTGTCTTTGTGGTCTTGTACTTATAAAGTTAAATAAATGTGTCCTGAATGACTTAGTATTGGTTTGTGTTGGTTTTCCCTTTGGAGCTTGGTGTATATTCTCATCTGAAGAAATGTCCTCTAGGGGCACCTGGGTGGCTCAGTCGGTTAAGCCTCCAACTTCGGCTCAGGTCAAATTTCACGTTCATGGGTTCGATCCCCGCGTCAGGCTCTGTGCTGACAGCTAGCTCAGAGCCTGGAGCCTGTTTCTGGTTCTGTGTCACCTTCTCTCTCTGCCCCTCCCCCTCTCATGCTCTGTCTCTCTCTGTGTATCAAAAATAAATAAAACATTAAAAAAAACTAAAAAAAAAAAAAAAAAAAGAAATGTCCTCCAGCCTGAAATTAAGTATGATCTTAACTTCAGTATTTAAAATAGAATTTTGTGAAGGGTTCTAACTTGTTTGATCATCCATTGATTTTTATCAAGAGATACATTGATTGTACATCAGTTATTTTCATCTTGCAGGTTTTTTTGATCAGGAACTTGGGAGCAACTTAAGTTGGTGGTTCTGGCTCAGAAAATCTTAGAAAGTTGCAGTCAAGATGTCAGCTAAGGTTACAGTTATTTGAAAGATTGACTAGAGCCGTAGCATCTGCTTCCAAGGTAGCTCACTTACATGCCTAGCAAGTTGGTGCTGGCTGTTGGCTGAAGGCCTCAGTTTCTTTCTGTGTGGACTTTTGCGTGGGGCTGCTTGAGTATCCACATTCCAGGGGAAGTGATTCAAGAAAGAGAGTGCAAAGAGGAGCCACAATGCCTTTTATGAGCTAGTTTTGGGAATTCTGCAAGGAGAGCAAAGTAGGCTTTACCTTTTGAAGAGAAAGATACCAAAGAATTTGTGGAGACGCCTTAAAATGGCCAGAGCCTCTTAACTGCTGGGCTGATGCCTTTTTATTACTTATTTCATTATAAAGTATGTTTTGGGGGGTGCCTGGGTGGCTCAGTTGGTTGAGCGACCAACTTCAGCTCAGGTCATGATCTCACGGTTCGTGGGTTCGAGCCCCACATCGGGCTCTGTGCTGCCAGCTCAGAGTCTGGAGCCTGCTTCTGATTCTGTGTCTTCCTCTCTGACCCTCCCCTGCTCATGCTGTCTCTCTCTGTCTCTCAAAAATAAATAAAAAGCATAAGCAAAAATAAATAAATAAATAACATTTAAAATAAAGTTTATTTATTAAAAAAAAAGTATGTTTTGGTATTCCTAGTTCTGAGATTTTGGCTGTGGGTGTGGACTGTGATGTGACATCATGGAAGTTCTTAAATTGTTTTGCTTAGGATGTTGGTATTTCTCCCCGCTTTCTGTATCACTCATCTTGTTCACAGTTTTATTAGCCACAACAAATGTCAGCTGGGTATGAGACAAATACAGGATGGTATCTGACTTTCATTTTCAGCAGGAATTCATTGCTCAAGTGCCCTAAGTCCTTGTAAGCAAAATTTTTTCATTACAAGCTCTGTTGTATTCTGTATCTTGCATTTTTATTTGATTTGCCTACTTAATTCTCATTATGGAAATTCGATTATTTGTAAACATAATGGAAAGATGATATTTCTCCAACTCTTTGTTTTGCCTTCATTTGTGGAATAAATAGCCTTGTTTTACTATACAAAGTAAACACAAATTATGTTTTAAAATTTTGATGGAAGTGGGGTTCCTGAATGACTCAGTCAGTGGAGTATGTGATCTAGATTTTTTGGGGTTGTGAGTTTACGCTGCACATTGAATGTAGAGATTACTTTAAAAAATAAAATATTTAAAAACAACAATAAAGTTTAAAAAGATTTTTTAATGTTTATTTTTGAGACAGAGACAGAGCAAGAATCGGGGAGGGGCAGAGAGAGAGAGAAGGAGACACAGAATCTGAAATGGGCTGCAGGTTCTGAGCTGTCAGCACAAAACTTGACGCACGGCTCGAACCCATGAACCATGAGATCATGACCTGAGCCGAAGTCGGACACTTAACCGATTGAGCCACCCACGTGCTCACAACAATAAAGTTTTGATGGAAGAACATACAAGTTCAATCCAGATTCCATTATCAAGATCAGTTTTAAAGGTGCATTTTAGGTTTTTTTTTTAAGTAATTTTTACAGTTAAAGTAATTACTTAATCTTTATGCCCACCGTGGGGTTCAAACTTATGACCCTGAAATCAAGAGTTGCATGCTCTACTAACTGAGCTAGCCACGCACCTTTGGGATTAATCTTGAGTGGACAAACCTAAGAGAAAAGACAAGGGAAAATGCTAAAATTGGAAACATGTGTCAGAATTATTTTTCTTGTACTGTTTAAATAATTTCAAATAAAATTACTTTAGAGCTACCAAATTAGCTTTGAATTAATTTTACCACATTCAGTTTTGTCCTCTTAATGCAGAATATTCTTTATTCTCTTTGGTGCCTTCATTTGTTTTATAAAGAGTAGTAATTTTTGTTCCAGCAGCCTGTCCTCTGAATATAGCTTCTTGTCACATCCAGGTAAAGGCTTTGTTCTTATTCCTCTAATGAGGGGGATAATGAGTGTTGACTTAGCTACATGTTGTCATCTTGTTTCTGGTAAGCTACCTCAGATCCTATACTACTGAGTCATTTAGCAGTCTAACCCAGTCCATGCCTCTTTGTTTTCCATCGTGGATGTGAATGAATCTAGGTAGTGAGAAGCTTTTTCCTCCCAGTGTACCTGTAAAACCCTTGTTCTCACTCTGTAGTGAATGTTAAGTTTGATTTCTGGGTTGTAGAGTTCAGGGAAGTACCATTCTCATAATACTGGCTTTGGGATAATATATAAACATGAAGGAACTCAGAACTAGGCTAAGGACACAGATCAGATGACACTTGGGGTGTTTTAAACAAAGTGTAGGGCCTTTTAAACTCTCACTTGATGTGAATGCTTGTCTGATATTTCTTTCTCTTGTGATGCTTGTGCAGTAAAAGTTAGCATGGTTCTATATATTCTGTTTGTGTTGTGCTCCACCCTGCTTTACTGGTGAGAATTTTAAGAAGGAATAGTAAGTAGTTCAAATTTTTCCTAAATTCGTTCCCACACACTTCTCTCCCCACTGTGGGCTCTGGCCAGATCTCCTTTCTTGTACAGTTTTGCAGGGGCTAAAGAATTCAAGTCTCACACACATGAATCTTTTTCTCTTTTTAATCTTGTTTTGCTTAGAAAAATAAGGACACAATCCAGAATCTGTAGGATGTACATTATTTAGTCATCTTGGGGGGGCATAATTGATTTTATACTATATCCAGTTTAAAATTATGATTGGCAGAAGTAGAGTACAATGTATCCCCCACTTTTCGAAAGCTCCAGTTTATGGCACTTGATTTTTAAGAAACACCTGCATTCATACCTGTTTCACTAACCAAAAGAAATCTGAAGATTTTTGCTTTTACAAAAAGGCAAAAAGCAATAATCGCATTCAGCATTTGTTTCACAATGAGCCATTGCAGAGGTGGTGTCCACAGGAGCAGAGTGTGTCACCTCCAAGCTCCTTCCCTGGGAATGATACTCCGCATCAAGCCTCCATAGCTCTGAACTGTGTCTTTGAGCATCTGGCTTTTTCTCAATTTATTTTGTGCATCTGTTAGCAAGATGTGTTCTAAGGTATCAGAAAAGCTTAAGAGAGGTTATTTTTTGGGTCTGGGAATGCTAAAACAATTTTTTCCATATAGATTAATGATAATTGCTTCTTGACTTTATGCCATTTGAGCTTATGAAAGGTTTCATGGAAAGTCTCTTTCAGGTATCAGGGGAAAAACCTATACCAGCATTGATTCCATCTCCTATATCAGTTTCAGTGAAACTGTTGTCATGGTAATAATGGTCTGTGTAGGCATCATATGTGTCGGAAGCTTTACATACTCCACAGTTCTGGTGAGCTAGCTCATAAAACTTAGGGCCATTTCAGATTTTGTAATTCAAAATACGTAAAAAAAAAAATATGCCAAAGGATCTAAAAATAAAAGAATTGTTTTTGACAAGAGTGGTGTGTTTTAAACACTGTTCTCTATTAAATGCTTGGAGAGCTTTGACTGCCTACTGATGAAGAATCCCACAAATAGGAAGTTTTCAAAAACTTCCTACTAAGTGTTAAATTGCAACTACAATATTTATATCTGTTATTATTTTTTGAATCCTGAAAACTGCCAGTACTTCTTGTGAAAGCCCTGGGAAGCTGTTATATTCAGCATTTTTCTGCACTTTATTTTCTCCCTTTTTGTTTGATCACTTAAAATATCTGAAAATAGAATCCATAGAGTCTAGCAGTTGATCTGTAAACACTACATCCTTTCATTTGAAGTGAGACCTTTTCTCACAGACTCTTAATTACGGAGAACAAACTGGTGGTTACCAAAGGGAGGGGAGTTTGGGAGAAGGATGATGGGGATTGATGGGGATTAAGTAGTTCACATGTTATGATGAGCACCCAGTGATTTATGGAATTATTCAATCACTGTATTGTATCCCTGAATCTAATATAACACTGTATATTAACTAACTGGAATTAAGATAAAACTTCAAAAGTAAAAAATAAAGTGAGACCTTTTCCTCTATATATATGTTTGATGTATTCTTTAAGAACAAAGCAGAAAATTAATTTCTGAGTCATGAAGACCCAACGCTAACATAAATGTTCCTTTTTACTTTAAACAAGACATGGAGAATAAAGTATGGCCCCTTGTTAAATAGGTAAGTCTGTGTCTGAGGGGAAAGCACTCTATTTTTTTTTTAAATTTTTTAATGTTTTATTTATTCTTGATACAGAGAGACTCAGCATGAGAGGGGGAGGGGCAGAGAGAGAAGGAGACACAGAACTGGAAGCAGGCTCCAGGCTCTGGCTAGCTGTCAGTACAGAGCCTGACGCGGGGCTCGATCCCACGAATGTGAGATCTGACCTGAGCTGAAGTCGGAGGCTTAACCGATTGAGCCACCTAGGCGCCCCAGCATCTCTATTTCTTGAGTGCTATATTGTGGCAAGAAGTGTACAGCTGTGGGGTCTTTCTGCTGTCCTTATTTCCACTGGAGACTTTTGCATGGTACCAAAAGACTCTATAAAAGCCTGACTTCCCTGCCATGAGCATGTTGTGGTTCTGTAGCAAGACACACACAGCTGACAGTGCCTACAGGGTAATGAAGACACTCAGTATTAGGAAGAGACAACAGAACAGCAAAACCTGTGATGACATCATAACCAAATAATATTTCCCATAGTGTGATCTTGTTTCTTTTTTTCTAAAAATTTTTTTGGCTAAAACAGACTAAAGTAGAAATGAACCTTCTTTTCTGTCACTCTTTCATTATCTGCCCAAGCATCTTATGCAGTGGTGTTTAAGGTATCCGTTGTGTTCCTCTTTGTTAGGCTTTAATTTTTTTGGTAGGTGGCAGTGTCTAGCAGCTAATGTTGTTTTGTGAAGAGAAAGTTGAGTAAAATGTTGTACTAGGAGTGGACAGGGTTTCTCTAAAGCTAAGGCTGTAAATAAGCATTTTGAGCTAGTGAATTTTTTTTTTAATCTAGCATCAAAATGCCAAAAATCACCTTACCTTAGTGAATTCCAATGAGAATACCATCTTAAGCTAGCTCATATAGGACAAGTTGACATGTTCTAATATGGGAATGAGCACTCCTAGGTGTAGAATTATCATTAGACTTTTCCCAGAAACTTATCACAGATAACATACTGTGTTAAAAGGACTCCCTACAGTTAATGCTATAACCCTTTCTTATTAATAACAACAATGTTGAAGAGAAAATAATTGAAGGAAATTTTCATTCTTTCATCTTCTCCTTTAATATTCTAGGAATGCAGTAAGAAACAGGCTTTGGTGAATTTTGCCCTTTGAGAGTATTTCAAATGAGGGTGGCTTTAAGACATCCCTGACATGGGGTGCCCGGGTGGCTCAGCATCTGACTTCATGTCAGGTCATGATCTTATGGTTTATGAGTTTGAACACCATGTCAGGCTCTGTGCTGACAGCTCAGAGCCTGCAACCTGCTTCAGATTCTGTGTCTCCTGCTCTCTCTCTCTCTCTGCCCCTCTCTTGCTCATTTTCTTTCTCTCTCTTTCTCAAAAATAAACATGAAAAATTTAAAAAGAGAGAGAGATCCCTGACAGAGACATTGTTTAGTTATTACTCTTTTATTTTTTTTAAGTTTATTTATTTTGAGAGAGAGAGAATGTGCACACATGGGGGAGGGACAGAGAGAGGGAGAGAGGGAGGCAGGCTCTGCACTATCAGTGCAGATCCTGAGGCAGGGCTCTATCTAACGAATTAATGAGATCATGACCTGTGTCAAAATCAAGAATCAGATGCTTAACCGACTGAGCCACCCAGGTGCCTTTAGTTACTGCTCTTTAGAAGTTAGTAAACACTTCAGAAGTCTTTAGGTCAGCTACTGCTACTACCTCAGCCACCTGGATGGCAGTAGACATCGCCTCAACTACTACTCTTGTATCTTGTTGACATGAGCACTAATTACTACACTCTTACCACTTCTCTCCATCCAGGAGGGGCAAGAGGGCTTACCACAAGTAATAAAAACTGTGCTTGCGAAAAACAAGAAAATTGACTGCCTTTATCTATGCATTAGGAATTGGGTTTTTTTAAGTACATGTTCTTAGCTATCCAGTGTTCAGTATTACAAGAACAAGGTGATACTCGATCTGATAATCTTTATAATGATCCTCATACTAGGCACACAGAAGGTAATGGAATATGTAACAAAGTGGATGAACTTAAAAGATGGTAGCTCACATAAAGTTGAGAACACAAATATAGTTGAAAAACTATCAGAAGGTTAAAATTCTTTTCTGGATAATGACCGGGACCTCAACATCTAGAGAAAAATATCAAATACATCAAAGCTGTGTTGGCCCAGTGTTAAAGTATTGTAAAGGCTTCCATGCATTGTGATTAGAGATGGCCCAACTGTACTGAAAACAGTTAAAGCCTTTCAGTTTGTTCAGGACTATTATTCTGAAATTGCTGATTGGTTCATGGAAGCAGATCATGATACACATCCTGATAGACAACTTGATTTGACTTCCCTCAAACTGATCCTGAAGAGTGCGTTTATTTTGAGAAACATAATGAACAAACGTAAATGAACAAAGAAGCCTTGAAGAGATTTGGTTCTGAAAGCTTTTAGTACTGGAATTAAAACTATTCTTCTTCTGTAGAGGGTCATAGATACTGTTCATATTGCAGTTTGTTTTCTTGACTTTGTGACAATGTATATGTGTATGTGTATGTGTAGTATCTTCATCTCTATGGTTATTCAGGTTACCAACCTGCCTTATCTGAAGTCATCAAGAATGAAGATCCAAAGATAAAATGTCTAACATTGCACTGAAGAAAGATTTGCATCTGCAATAAAAAATACTGAATCCCACTGACACATTCTTTTATTATTTTTTTTCTTTTTATTAAGCTTTTTGTTTTAATTCCTGTTTGGTAAACATACAGTATTGTATTGATTTCAGGCATACAATATAGTGATTCAGTAATAGTCTGTGCTCATCATAAGTGTACTCCTTATTTTTTCTTTTATAGTTTATTGTCAAGTTTGTTTCCATATATCACCCAGTGCTCATCCCAACAAGTGCCCTCCTCCATGCCCATCACCCCCCTTCCTTCCTCTCCACCCATATCAGCCCTCAGTTTGTTCTCCGTATTCAAGAGTCTCTCATGGTTTGCCTCCCTCCCTCTCCCCAACTTTTTTTTTGCCCCTTTCCCTCCCCTATGGTCCTCTGTTAAGTTTCTCCTGTTCCACTTATTAGTGAAAACATGTTATCTGTCCTTCTCTGCCTGACTTATTTCGCTTTAGCATGACACCCTCAAGTTCCATCCATGTTGCTACAAATGGCCAGATTTCATTCTTTCTCATTGTCATGTAGCATTCCATTGTATAGATAAACTACATCTTCTTCTTTTTTTTTTTTAAACATTTATTTATTTTTGAAGGACAGAGACAGATCATGAGCAGAGGACAGGCAGAGAGAGAGGGATACACAGCATCAGAAGCAGGCTCTAGGCTCTGAGCTGCCAAGCACAGAGCCCGACACAGGGCTCAAACCCACGAACTGTGAGAACATGACCTGAGCCGAAGTCGGACACTCAATCCACTGAGCCACCTAGGCGCCCCAAATGACATCTTCTTGATCCATTCATCAGTTGATGGACATTCAGGCTCTTTCCATGATTTGGCTATTTTTGAAAGTGCTGCTATGAACATTGGGGTACATGTGCTCCTATGCATCAGCACTCCTATATCTCTTGGGTAAATTCCTAGCAGTGCTATTGCTGGGTCATAGAGGAGTTCTATTGTTAATTTTTTGAGGGACCCCAATACTGTTTTCCTGAGGGGCTCCAGCAGTTTACATTCCCACCAGCAGTGTAGGAGGGTACTCATTTCTCCACGTCCTCGCCAGCATCTTAGTCTCCTGTTTTGTTCATTTTAGCCACTCTGACTGGCATGAGGTGGTATCTCAGGTTGCTTTTGATTTGTATTTCCATGATGGTGAGTGATGCTGAGCATCGTTTCATGTGTCTGTTGGCCATCTGGATGTCCTCTTTGGAAAAGGGTTCATATCTTCTGCCCATTTCTTCACTGGATTATTTGTTTTCTGGGTTTCGAGTTTGGTGAGTTCTTATAGATTTTGGATACTAGCCCTTTATCCGATATGTCACTTCCAAGTATCTTTTCCCATTCTGTTGGATGTGTATTAGTTGTATTGATTGTTTTCCTTTGCAGTGTAGAAGTTTTTTTTTTATCTTGATGAGGTCCCAATAGTTCATTTTTGCTCTTGAGTCCCTTGCCTTTGGGGATGTGTCAAGTAAGAAATTGCTGCGGTTGAAGTCAAGGAGGTTGTTTTCCTGCTTTCTCCTCTAGTGTTTGATGGTTTCCTGTGTCACATTTAGGTTCTTCATCCATTTTGAGTTTATTTTTGTGTATGGTATAAGAAGTGATTCTTTTGTATGTTGCTGTCCAGTTCTCCCAGCACCGTCTGTTAGAGAGGCTCTCTTTTTTCCATTGGATACTCTTTCCTGCTTTGTCAAAGATTAATTGGCCATACATTTGTGGGTCCAATTCTGAGTTCTCTATTCTATTCCATTAGTCTGTGTGTCTTTGTGCCAATACCATACTGTCTTGATGATGACAGCTTTGTAGTAGAGGCTAAAGTCTAGGATTGTGATGACTCCCATTTTGGTTTTCATATTCAATATTACTCTGGGTATTCATATTCAATATTACTCTGGGTCTTTTGTGGTTCCAAACAAATTTTAGGATAGTTTGTTCTAGATTTGAGAAGAATGCTGGTATAGTTTTGATTGGTATCCCATTGAATGTGTAGATTGCTTTGGGTAGTAATGACATTTTAACAATATTTATTCTTCCAGTCTATGAGCATGGAATGTTTTTCCATTTCTTTGTGTTTTCTTCAATTTCTTTCATAAGTTTTCTATAGTTTTCATCATATAGATCTTTTACATCTTTGGTTAGATTTATTCCTAGGTATTTTATGGTTTTTCATGCAGTTGTGAATGGGATCAGTTTCTTGGTTTCTCTTTCTGTTCTTCATTATTGGTGTATAAAAATGCAACTGATTTCTGTATGTTGATTTTGTACCCTGTGACTTTGCTGAATTCATGAATCAGTTCTAGTAGGCTTCTGGTGGAGTCTGTTGGGTTCTTCATGTAGAGTGTCATGTCATCTGTGGAAAGTGAAAGTTTGACTTCATCTTTGCCGATTCTGATGCCTTTTATTTCCTCTTGTTGTCTGATTGCTGATGCTAGGACTTCCGGCACTACGTGAAACAACAGGGGTGAAACTGGACATCCCTGTCATGTTCCTGATCTCGGGGGGAAAGCTCTCAGTTTTTCCCCATTGAGGATGATATTAGCTGTGGGCTTTTCATAAATGGCTTTTATGATGTTTAAGTAAGTTCTTTCTATCCCAACTTTCTTGAGGGTCCTTATTAAGGAAAGATGCTGTATTTTGTCAAATGCTTTTTCTGCATCTATTGACAGGATCATATGGGTTTTTTGCCTTTACTTTTGTTAATGTGGTATATCACATCAATTGATTTGCAAATATTGAACCAGCCCTGTAACCCAGGAATAAGTCCTACTTGATGATGGTGGATAATTCTTTTTATATGTTGTTGAATTTGACTTGCAGGTATCTTGTTGAGGATTTTTGCATCCGTATTCATCAAGGATATTGGCCTATAGTTCTCTTTTTTTGCTGGGTCTCTATCTGGTTCGGGAATCAAAGTGATGCTGCCTTCGTAGAATGAGTCGGTAGTTTTCCTTCCATTTCTGATTTTTGGAATAGCTTGAGAAGAATGGGTATAAACTCTGCTTTAAATGTATGGTAGAATTCCCCAGGGAAGCCATCTGGCCCAGGGCTCTTATTTGTTGGAAAACTTTTGATAACTGATTTAATTTCTTCACTGGTTATGGGTCTATTCAGATTTTCTATCTCTTCCCATTTGAATTTGGTAGTGTGTGTGTGTGTTTAGGAATTTGTCCATTCCTTTTCGGTTGTCCAGTTTGTTGGCATATAATTTTTATAGTATTCCTTGATAATTGCTTGTATTTCTGAGGAATTGGTTGTAATAAATCGATTTGCATTCGTGATTTTGTCATTTGGGTGCTCTCTCTTTTCTTTTTGAGAAGCCTGGCTAGAGGTTTATCAATTTTATTTTTCCAAAAAACCAACTCTTGGTTTCACTGATCTGTTCAACTGTTTTTTTGGATTCTATATTGTTTATTTCTGCCCTGATCTTTATTATTTCTCTTCTTCTGCTGGGTTGGGGTGCTCTTGCTACTCTGCTTCTAGTTCCATTAGGTGCACTGTTAGATTCTGTATTTGTGCTTTTCCTAGTTTCTTGAAATAGGCCTGGAGTGCAATTTACTTTCCTCTTAGGACTGCCTTTGCTGCAGCAAAGGCAGTCCTAAGAGTTTGGATTGTTGTGTTTTTATTTTCATTTGTTTCCATATATTTTTTTAATTTCTTCTCTAATTGCCTGATTGGCCCATTCCTTCTTTAGTAGGGTGGTTTTTAACCTCCATGCTTTTTGGAGGTTTTCCAGACTTTTTCCTGTGATTGATTTCAAGTTTCATAGCATTGTGATCTGAAAATGTGTCTGGTATGATTGCAGTTGTTTTATATTTATTGAGTGCCACTTTATGACCCAGTATGTGATCTATCTTGGAGAATGTGCCATGCGCACTTGAGAAGAAAGTGAATTCCATAGGCTCAGAAAGTAGAGTTCTAGGTATATCTGTCAAATCCATCTGGTCCAATGTGTCATTCTGGTCCATTGTTTCTTTAATGATTTTCTGTCTAGTTGATGTATCCATTGCTGTAAGTGGAGTATTAAAGGCCCCTGCAATTAGCACATTCTTATCAATAAGATTGTTTCTGTTTGTGATTAATTGTTTTATGTATTTGGGTGCTCGCAAATTTGGTTCATAGACATTTATAATTGTTAGCTCTTCCTAATGGATAGACCCTGTAATTATTATATAATGTCCTTCTTCATCTCTTGTTATTGCCTTTACTTTAAAGTCCAGTTAGTCCGACGTAAGAATGACTACTCCAGCTTTCTTTTGGCTTCCAGTCACATGTTAGGTATTTCTTCATCACCTTACTTTCAGTCTGAAGGTTTCCTCAGGTCTAAAATGAGTTTCTTGTAGATAACAAATAGATGGATTTTGGTTTTTTTTATCCATTCTGATACTCTGTCTTTTGATTGGAGCATTTGGTCCATTTACATTCAGTATTATTGAAAAGTATGGGTTTAGAGTCCTGTGTTCTCTGTAGGGTTCATGCTTGTAGTGGTGTGACACATTCTTTTATGTAAACATTCCAGACTTTTAAAAAATCTTTCACAGGAATTGCCATAAGCTAAAACTTTAACATGAGCCTTTAGTCTGATTAAAATATACTGATACAGTATAATAGTGAAGAATTTATATTTTTAAAATGATGATCTGGTAAAGGTAGTAAAGCAATATGATTTCCTTTTTCTGACCACTTGTATTGATATCACCAAATAAAACCGCTAACCTTGTTGGAACTATAATTGATCCTTAAACAACACAAGGGTTAGAGTTGCTGAATCTCTGCTGTCAGAAATCCACATATAACTTTGGACTCCCCCAAAACGTAACTACTAATAGCCTGCTGTTGACAGGAAGCCTTACCCATAACATAAACAGCCAGCTAACACATAATTTGTATTTATATGTGTAATACACTGTATTGACACAATAAATTAAGCTAGAGAAAGGAAGGAAGGGATACCTGATGACCCAGTAAGTTAAGCATCCAGCTCTATGTTAGCTCAAGTCATGATCTCAAGGTTCAGGAGATCGAGCCCTTTATTGGGCTCTGTGCTGACAGTGCTGAGCCTGCTGAGATTCTCTCTCTCTCGCTGTCTCTTCCCCACTTGCACTCGTGTGCTCACCCGCACGCGCACTCTCTGTCTCTCTCTCTCAAAATAAACTTAAAAATAATCAGAAGAGAAAATCCATTTACAGTACTTTTCTGTTACTATTGAAAAAAAATTCCATGTGTAAGTGGACCCACACAGTTCAGGGGTCACCTGTACACTGTTCTGTTACTATACATACATGATGCTAAGCAGATGCACCTTAAAAATTTGGAAGGAAACGTTGGCCATTATGGTTAAAAAAATTTTTTTTTAATGTTTGTTTTTGAGAGAGAGAGCACAAGCTGGGGGCGCTGGGCAGAGAGAGAGAGAGACAGAGGATTAGATGCAGGCTCTTTGTTGAGAGTGGAGAGTGATGTGGGCTTGAACTCACAAACCCTGAGATCATGACCTGAGCTGAAGTCGGATGCCCAACCCCTGAGCCAGCCAAGCGCCCTGGTCATCATGTTTTAACTTAAGACATGTGTTTGCATCCATGGTAGGACAAATGAACCAACCTCCCCCCTACTTATGCATCTTGGCATCTGATGAAAGTTATGTTCTTCACTATTTATAGTTATTAGTATCTCTTCCAGAAAAAGGTCAAATCAGTAGTGCCCCTTGCTTATGGTATATTACTAAAGCCATGTTTTAAAATTAGCATAGACCCTGTCCAAATTATACATTTGGTTTTAAATACTCGTTTAATAGGATTAATAAAGTTTACTAGAAGAATGTCTTTAAGTCAGATATTTAATATGTGACATTTTTTCCATTTTGCTTACATTAAGCGTGATTGCCAATGGTACTAATTTGCATTTTTGTTTTGTAGTCTCTGGTTTTCAGCAGTCACTGCAAAGCAGTGAGTGGCTACTTGGACCAGGTCATCCATCAACGGAGATCAGCTACCTCCTTGCTTCGTTCCTGCCTGCTCACTGAACTGCCATCTTTTTTGTGTGTGGCCAGTCCACGAGTAAGTGCCATAAGAGGGAAGAGACAAAATAGATGATAGTTGAATAAATAAGCCAACTTTTAAGAGATCTGTTTGTTAAACACACTGTTTAAGCTATTTGAGAAACATTAATCCTCAGTATTTAGAAAGCATACATGGTCCTGGCTTTGCCAAAAAAGCAGTCCTCCCTTTAAATTGCGTCAGTCTGAGAACTGTTGTATGGTAGATAGGTATGGCTTTTTTGCCTGACCATATCTCTCCTGTGTGATTCCTCTCATTTAGTCAGGAGCTCTTAACTACCATGGGAGCAAACCATCTGTCAGGTAGTTTATCACCAAACCACAAGGTCAGGGACAGTGGAATACTTGAAAAGGAGAAGGAGCCGTTTGTTACCTGCATTGAGGTTTTTGAGGGTTTTTCATGGGGAGGGGGCCGCATCGAGAGGGAGATTTGATCTGGCCTTATCGCCTCAGTGCAGTCTCCAGATAACAAAAGGAAACATAACACTCAGCATCAAGAAACTTCGTAGTCTAGTGTCCTGTCACTTTGCTTAGCAGCCCTGCCGAGACTGGTTCACAAGTATGTTCCCTCTGAAAAGTGACTGTTGTGCTGTGTTCATCATTTAGCAGTCATAGTCTTATTTGCAGATTGGGAGCAATTTCTGTTATGGTTTCAACATTGAGCAGCTGTTAGGTCCCTTCGAAATCCCCATTTATCAAAACATGGCACTCTGGTGATTTCCGACAACATCACTGCAAAGGCTCCCCTTGGCCCAGTGTGGTGTTTTACTCTGTTTACCTCTTATGCTTTTTATTGTTCTTATTGAACAGAGCCAGACAGAAGCTCTCTTACAGCACCAAAGGAAATATATGAAGGGAGAGGGGCAGAGTAGAGATGCGCTAGACTCAGGCTAGAGCAAAGAACAGCTATCTGTTTTCTGGCTCATTTCCTTTTCCTCTGGGGTATCTTTCAGTTAGCCAGGAAAACTCTTAAAAGGCTTACCTACCTACCTTTTTTCTTTCTTTCTTCTCCTTTCTTTCTTTCATCTCTGTCTTTCTTTCTCTCTTTTACCTTCCTTCCTTCCGCACGAGTTGGGGAGGGGCAGAGGGGGATATCCAAAGTGGGACGGCAGCTAGTCCAATGTGGGGCTCAGACTCTTGAACGATGAAATCAGCTGAGTCAAAGTCAGACTCTTTTTTTATATATATATATATATATATATAAAGATTAAAAAAATTTTTTTAATGTTTTATTTATTTTTGAGAGAGAGAATGAGCAGCATGAGCAAGGGCGGGTCAGAGAGAGAGGGAGACACAGAATCTAAAGACAGGCTCCAGGCTCTGAGCTAGCTGTCAGCACAGAGCCCGACACGGGGCTTGAATCCACGGACCGTGAGATCATGACCTAAGCTGAAGTCAGACGCTTAACTGACTGAGCCACCCAGGTGCCCCGAAGTCAGACTCTTAACTTACTAAGCCACCTAGCCACTTCAAGAGACTGGCATTTCTTACCCTTCTGTGTTTTCTCTTGTTTTCTGTAGTCATTCTAGAAGACCCACTGATTTCACGGTTCTCTGTAAAGAAGGTGGAGCCTTTTGAATCTTCCTTAGTGATATTTTTCTGTCATTATTTACATCAGCTTGCATCCTTACTTTATTAAGTTATCAAAGGTCAGACTCTGACAGAGGGGCCCAAGAAAGTTGATGAGTGGAAATGAGATGGTAGTACTGCGTTCTTGACTCCTACCTGCCTTAACTTCTTTTTACTGATCCTATACTACGTGAACTTGATTCCAAGGCCTCTGTTAATTTTGATTTATATTGGCTATCTAAATAGAAAGTATTGAGATTTTATGCATTTTTGGTCTTTGAATCTTAAGTTGGTGCAGAGAAGTACATTTTCTCTAGAAAACATCCAAAGTCTGGTGTTTCTGTAGAAAGCAGTGTTCAGTCCTCATAGTTGTGTGATTCGTTTTCTTCTCACTCCCAGTCTGATGTATATACTTAGAGACCTAATAAGAGAGAGTCTAGATTTCAGAGAGGGATGTCCAGACATTTTTATTTCTCTTATCCCCAGTGTTTTATAGAGTCAATTAAAAAGTGAAGTGCCTTGGACCATCATTTCTTTTACAGGCATGAAAATTCCTTATTTGTTCCACTCAGAGCTCTATAGCCAACCATTCTGAAGAACAGGCCCGCTCTCCCAACATACTCAGACGTGCATACCCAAACTGCACTACTGGAGACTTGTTTTCTGAGGAGCCCAAACTCTAAACTGTCATGCCAGATGCTCCTGAACAGGAAATAGTAGCTTAAAGAAGACTATAATAGCATAAGGTGTAGTGGCAGACAGGGAACAGGAGAAAACTATTTTTTTATCTTTTTTATCATTTGGCTGAAAGAACCCTCCCCAGCACCCTCCTTTCTTGTTCAGCTCCTATTTCTATAATTGTGTGTGCTAAACTTGAAATGTGCTACACTTCATAAAGCATGTGCTAAACTTGAAATGAGAATAAGTAACATCATGGTTATGAGGACAAGAAGAAGAGTTTTAAATATGTCTGAATGTTTTATACAGTCATACACAAGCTTTTACCTTCATCAGGCCTGGAGTGTGAATAATCTGAGATACTTAATTATCTTATTGATTTCTAACCCATCTGTGGTGGGGACAGACTGATTTCCTTTGAAGTCTTAACCCTGGCCTTGAGCTACAACAAATTAATGTCCTTGGCATGTGCTGTGGAAACTTTAGGGTCGGTTCAGGAAGAAGTGTGCCATTAAGGAAGGAATTATAGAAGCTGTTTTCTCATTAGCTAAGGAAATAATTCTGCAGGGTTAATAAACTAAGACCCTGGAAATCTATCTTACCAAAAAAACTGAAGCGCTTGGAGTAGCCACGCTTCCTAGAGCTAGAGCAGGAATATACATGTCCTCAGGAAGGACGCGCTAAATGCTCGAGGAGACAGCCCTTGAAGATCCTATAGTTTAGGAAGTTAATGAAGCAAGAAACAGAGGTTAGCTCATCTGAGTCTAAAGGGAGTGTGCATTTCCATTTGTGAGGAGGGAAGAATGATATGTCATGCCTCATCTCCCCCTGATTCTGAGCAATCAGGAAGGACACTTGGGGTTAGAATGGGTGGAGGCTATCTAGGATAGAGCTGACTTGGGAAGCACAATTTAATTAGAAGTGGACTTGTTTGCCTCTTTTTGTACCTCATGAGTTCACTGCTTACGTACTTACGACATAACATTCTGTGATTCTGCATATATCTTGATCCAGGGCTCCTGCCAAAGAAACTTATTAAAACATTAAAAAAATATTTCACTAGGAACTGGGCCCCACAAGCCTTCTAGTTTTCAATCCTGAACTTGGAAAGATATCAGCAAAATGAAATTGGAAAACAGGTGAAAGTTTATTACTGGAAAAAGTTGTTTTGGTTTTAAACTTTAAGAGTGCCAGGGCACCTTAGTGGCTGAGTCCATTAAGCGTTTGACTTTGGCTCAGGTCATGATCTCACGATTTGTGGATTTGAGCCCCACATTGGGCTCTGCGCCTACAGTGCAGAGCCTGCTTGGGACTCTGTCTCCATCTCTCCCTGACCCTCACCCACTTACACACTCTCTCTCTCTCTCTCTCAAAAATAAATATTTAGAAAAATAATAAGCTATATGAATACCAGGGAGTAAATCCTAGGCAGGAAAAACATTTTCCCTGTGTCGTTGTTCTCCCCCTATTCCTTCATGCTGAGTGTCTGGCTTTTGATTTTTCACCTGGAGCATTTGGGCCCAAAGTCTTATATATAATCCTCTTTTCTATAAAATAAACAATAACAATGAAAACAGAGTAGCTATATTTGAGGGTAAAATTGGACAGTATGAGTTTCTCATTAGAAAAGACTAAATATACTTTATTCATCCAAGAGTGTATATTGTATATAGAAATGGTCATACTTCTGTACTCTATCCACTGTTTCTTGTACCATTGTTATAAAAGTACAGTTACTATTGATTGTGAGGTTCTAGCTCATACCCTAGATGATAGCTACCTGTCCTGGTTCAGTATTTACTGAGCTACTGCCAGGACAGATCATTGTGGGAGAGATCCAATTTTTGTCCACCGGCTTTTTATCTCTGTTTTTATTTGCCTATGCTCAGCATTTGGTGGGAAAAAGGAAGAACTTGAAAGCAAGAAAACTCCTTTTAGAGTGGGTAAAGGTAATATGAGATTACCAAAACCTGCTAGTACTGTGTTTGAAAGTGATTTATGTGGGAACCTGTTTGGGTTTTGGAGGCTTTAGGGGCCCTGCTTGCTCTGACCCTCCCTGTAGTTTGGTATCTGGACTGTAGATGGCACTGCTCTCTAGCAAACTCAGTTCAGCTTCATCTGTAAGTCAGAGTAGAGTACTCTCGTGGCGATTAGTAAATGATGCACTTTCTCTTGTTCTGGTATCCTGTAGTCTTCAGCAGAGGCACCTGCAGCCCCATAGTCAGCTAGCTGACTATTAATGTACCCCATGGCAGTATTCCTTTTTTTTTTTATGTTTATTTATTTGAAAAAATTTTTTAACGTTTATTTTTGAGAGAGACAGAGACAGAGTGCAAGCTGGGGAGGGACAGTGAGAGAGAGGGAGACACAGAATCTGAAGGAGGCTCCAGGCTCTGAACTGTCAGCACAGAGCCCAATGTGGGACTCAAACCCACGAACCATAAGATTATGACCTGAGCCAAAGTTGGACACTCAGCTGACTGAGCCAGGCGCCCTAGCAGTATTTCTTAAGACTTAGCCTCAGGTGCTATGGTGCTCTTTAAAAACCTAAAACGTTTGGCCTTTCCCTTAAACCTGGATCAATACCTGTGCTTTAGATAAGCTCCCAAGAAGGTTCGTATACATACCAAAATTTGACAACCATTCCATTGCCCTAAAGATTGATGAGCATGAAAGTAGAAAAGTTAATAGCAAGATATATTTTCCTAAATGTCTAACTTCTGGGAATAATAGCACAATAAAATCTCCATGCTAGGTGCAGCCAGTGTTTTATGTTCTGATCTCTCCTTTACCTCTGCCCTTGCTTCTTATACCCAGTTTCTCCCTATCTCTTGGTCTAGCTCCAAGGTTTTTCTGAGCAATTAACTGCACATAATGGGACTTTAGCATTTTTTTCAACCTGAGCTTACAGATAATCACAGCTTCCAAATTTTAACAGAAGGTAACTTGGGCTCCTAACAGATGATTTCACAGCTATCTGAATACACAGATGCTTATTAGCAGTGGGAATATAGACCCAGATCACTAAAGAATTAAAAAGCCTGTTTCTAAATTAACAGGAGCCTTCTATTCCATTGGGGGGCAGCATTTCAGTGTTGTTGCATCTTGTGGTGAGATAAGAATTTGTGCATAGCCTCTGTCCTATCCAAAAAATGAATCCATTATTCTCTGGCAATTGCTTTCTCCACCTCCCTCCACCTTGTTGCAGCTTATGCCCTAAAAGAAAGGTTTTCTTATCTTCCATTAAGTTTGTCAATTAGCAGCCGTGTCAGGGAAGAGAAAAAGAGGTATCGATAAACACAAGAGCTTTGCCACAAAAACATTAAAGATAACTTCAAATGCACTGGGCCCATAACTCTTTACTTCTTTACTAATGACTGCAGAGCTCCTGCTCCCTTTCTGATCTCACCATTTTGTGGATGGCTAATAGAACTTCGCCAGAAACACTATCCAGCAATGAGGAGAGGTGGCAGAGTAGTCAGATTGGTGATAGAATCATTCCTGACCTGGTATCCCAGTTTTTCTGCAAACTCCAGCACTCTTTGGATCTTTAGTTTGCTGCAGGTTCATAGTATAAGAGGTTGGCCTTAGAGGGCCAGCTCACTAAGTCATTATTAAGGGCAGCTTATTTGTCAGAACAAAGAAGTTCAAACTACTTGCCTAAAAATTATCCACATTTGTCTGATTTCAGAGTTGAGGTGAGGAAATGTGAAAGCTGTCTCTTGTGACTCTTTCGCTGTAGGTTACTGCAATGCCGTTGGATTCTTACTGCAATGACCGAAGTGCAGAATATGAGCGGCGAGTGCTGAAGGAAGGAGGGAGTCTGGCAGCCAAGCAGTGTTTGTTAAATGGGGCGCCTGAGCTGGCGGCAGATTGGCTAAATCGACGATCCCAGTTCTTCCCAGAGCCAGCTGGAGGACTCTGGAGCATCAGACCTCAGAATGGCTGGTCTTTCATCAGGATTCCAGGTAAGTTCTCTGTTCTCTTGGAATGTGTTCCCAGTTTTTACAAGTGGGGGAACCAGGGACATACTCTTTGTGGTAGTTTCAGATATTTGGAATTCAGAGTTCTTGGGATCGGTTTCCTGTTTTGCCTTTAGTAATTTTATAAGTACAAATACTTAAGTAACTTATGATTAAAGAGAGAAATGTTTTTTACATTTGTGCTTATGTACTCTGCTTTGACAAGCTTACAGTGGAGAAAGGAATGCCACCTTTTAGAAGGGGTGGGAGATAGACATAAACTTGGTAGGAAAGGTTCCAGGTCGAGTGAGTACAGTTGTCTTGTGCACTTGCCAGTAGAGTGAATGAGAATGTCGTCACTCACAGAAAGCCTAGTTGAAGTAGCGTAAACAGTGTCCTGCATGGAGCACTAGAGATCTGAATGATAACGAGAAGAAAAACAGTGTGTTTTGTGCCAGAATGCTAGCAGATTCCCAGACCTTCTAGAGTCAAGGTCGAGAGTCAAACGGAAACTAGGTTTTCATCTTTGCTTTCATGAGACTTCTGTTAAGGAAACTCAACACAGAGTTCATAGGCTTATGTTCCTTGCTTACACCTGCTGGCTAACTGGAGTGGTAGTTGAGAGCTACTGTATTAGTTCTGGTTGTCCATTTTCTCTGATTTTCTGATTTTATTCTCACTAGGTATAATGGAAGTAAACTAGAGCTAAGCATTCAAATGAGAAAATCTGCCAAGTGTCATGGGACTTTGGGTCAGCCTGGTAGTAGCTGTGGGGGTACTTTGAACTAGAAGATGCCGTTTTGAGCTTCTAAGAGCAGTATTGTATGTGGCCTCATAGCAGTCTTAGAACACCTGAAAGCAGTGGGTGAAGGTGTCCTGTACAATCACAAAGGGAAAGCCCAATTGTAGAACAGGCCTGGTTTGTAGTAGGAATAGCAGAATAACATCTACCAGGTCTGGAAACCATAGAATCCAAGGCAGAAGATGAGCACAGTTGTTGAAAGAAGCAAGACAACACGTTTCTTTCTCCTTCCTTCACTGTGGTTCCTAAGTTCCCAGTACAGGAGTAGAAGCCTTATTGCTGGCGCTGTGGGAATCTCTTGTGGCTTTTCCTGTTCTTTGAAAGAAAAATGGACCTTGTTTAAATAGCAGGAAGTGTCTGAGTTCTTTTCGCATCGATAAAAAGCGCCAGCCTCACTGGCTGTTTACTGTGAGAACCAACCAGCTCCTCACTGACCCCATTGTGCTCTGTAGACTGGCTGGGGCAGGGCAGCGAGGGGTGGGGGTGCGGGGTCACTGGAACCTGTATTTAATCTCTTATTTCTCTATATTTTTACATTTTCTGTTTCCTTAGGAAGGATTGGTTCCATTATAGTCCCCGGGAGACCAAAATCTCCTGGATTTCTTTTACACTGAATGCATCTCCCTCTTTCACCAGGAGAAAGATGTACAGTCCTTTTAAAATTCTCTTTTTGGAAAAAGGAGTTACTATTTCATCTGTTACCCTAATCTTACTGCCATGGGATATATTCATTTTCTAGGTAGGCTCTTACATAGCTGCGGTCATTAAGATCTTGTGCCTAAGTGAATACTGTAAGACTGCACTGTAGGATTGTAGAAAATATTGCAGGAAAGTAGGATAGGTGTTAGGTCTGTTCAGCATGTTTTAAGGTCCTGTTTTAAGAGACGTTTGACTTGGCACAATCAGCCTAAGTTTTAGGGAATCTTGCTCTTCTTGGCTATATGCCCTACTTAGCAGCAGGTGGTCAGTTGTCCAGTGCAACTTTGGTAGCTTCTAAAAAATTGGGTAATGGATGCCAGGCCCAGAGGATACCAGTGTGTGCACAGAAAGAAACCCATTTTTTCTGCTTATCTTCTAAGGACAGGTACTGGGGGCTGACTTCTCTGTTTAGAATGCTTAACAGAGAAGGAGAAGTATTGTTCGTTGCTTAAATAATTTAAGGCTATTGCTGCAATCTCTTTCTTCTTAGGCCTTTTCTTTCAGGGTGGCCCAAAGAAATCCAGTCCATCCACATTCACTACCGATGTACACAGTAATGGCTAACAATAGATGCCACTCTTGATTCTTTTGGGTGCATCAGAGTTCTGTCCTTCAGAGTCTATATACATCTTCATCTCTAAGTTTGCCTAATCTTAGCATTTTGCTCTAGTTAGCAAAGTAAAGTAAAGTAGACGGAGGAAGCAGGAATGTATGAGAACCATTGAATCATGATTTTGAGATGAAACTTCTCAATACGCAGACATAAGAGATTTATATATGCCTAAATATTTGTGTTGCGGGAGTGGATGTGAATGGAGAGAGAAGATAAGCAGGCTGCAGAAATCTGATGAGCTTAGCTTGCCCACTGTACTCAATGACTGAAAAATATATGAACTTTTTTTTTCTACTTTCCTGTGCTTTTAATGAAGAAAAAAAAAAAAGAAACCTATTGTCTAAAGCTGATTGGTAGCCCTGTGGGGAATGTTTGAGAGCTTTCAAGATTGAGAGATCCCAGGAAATCCAATTAAAGGAGAAAGGTGATTGTGACAAGAAGAAAACCTTGACGTTGTTAGGAAAGCGTTGCTGCCTGGTCAGATTTGGAATTTGTTCAGGCCTCCTTGTCTGGTGCCAGGGAGAGAGGGCTCACCATTCGGCTCTGTCCCAGCTGCAGTCATTTGATTGTGTTGGTAAGGAGACCAACAAAAAAAAAGAGAATTTCAATAATCTAAACAGGACCAAAGAAAGAGGCTGAACAAAGGTGTGTGCCATAGCATTGGGGTGGGGGCGGTGGAGGGAGAGATGTGGCCTGGCAGCATTCCGAAGGTAGGAAAAGGCAGGCTGCAGTGCTGAGGAGTAAACATCCAGGACCTGAGGCTATGTAGCAAAAACAGAGTGGCTGATGATTTGTTATGGTGTTGTCAGCACATCCGTTCTTGTTCGGTTTATATAATAATTGTGCACTTGGCAAATAGTGGCGAGAATGAGAAATCTCCATTCAGAACTCTTGGATTGCTCTCAACAATCAGCCTCTGCAGTACTGAGAGGAAAAAAACTATGGGTTCAAACCCAGAAACTAGGGATAGACAGTATGTTTTTTTAATAGTTTCCGTTTTTACTTTTAGTGCTTAGTTGTCTATGTACTATCTCTATCCTTGGTCTCTCTCTCGTTGCACACCACAGCCACTTCCACATGTACTCTGAACTCTCCCAGCCCCTTAAGCCTCATTTCTTCCCCTCTTACTAACAGTGATTGTACAGGGCATGTTTATGGACCAGTCTGCAAACAGGAAATTCTATTTCCTGAAATGTGATGGGAGTCGAATGATACTGAATGGATAAGATGATTTGGGAGTTAAGTGTTCTGTAAAGATCTCTAGCTAAAAATCCTCTTTTTTTTTTCTTTAATGATAAGAGGAAAGAGAAAGCGCAAGTTAGTGAGTAAAAGCAGTTTACATTTCACAGAAACCCAGTCAGTCTTTATTAAATTTTAGTTTAGGATAATGATATTTACCAACCAACCTATTTGAAATCATCCAGGAGAAGATGTTTGGGTTTAAACAAAGGGGCAGAAGTGGATATGTATATTTGCATTTCTCAGTATTTAACTGTCTCCGGGGACAAGCAAGAGTAACCCTTGTTTCCCTACATTTTCATGCTTTTAGGAAGTGTAAACCATATAGCCATAGAACTAGCAGAAACAGATATCTGGAGATAGGATAAACAAGAAAGGTTACTTACAGCAATATAACATGGGCCTTTTGGGGGCGCCTGGGTGGCTCAGTTGGTTGAGCATCCAACTTCAGCTCAGGTCCTGATCTCGAGGTTCATGGGTTCGAGCCCTGTGTTAGGCTCTTTGCTGACAGCTCAGAGCCTGGAGCCAGCTTCGGATTCTGTGTGTGTGTCTCTCTCTCTCTCTCTCTCTCTCTCTCTGCCCCTTCCCTACTGATGCTGTGTTTCTGTTTTAATAATAAGTGAAAACATTAAAAAGTAAATAAATAAACATGGGCCTCTTGGATGTCCCTGTGTATCTGCTATCCCCTGAATAAGAACATAGAGCAGGAAAGCTTTCGAATGCCTTAGCAGCAGGTGTCTTATTGGGAACTGTCAGTTGCAAGGGAATCTGCACCCCCCTCTTTCAGGATACTGCTTCCCAGAGCACTACTGGATCATGATTTAACAGTGCTTTGGATTCTTCTCTAGAGTGCTTTCCTGCTCTCATGATGATAAGCATCCTGGTTGTAATAATTTTGACTGCATACAGCTTTGCAGTGAGTGATTTTGTTGCCTCAATTAAATACAGTTTCCCCCCTCCTCCCTCCCTTTTCTTCTCCCCAGGCAAGGAGAGCCTCATCACTGACAGTGGAAAGCTGTATGCCCTTGATGTCCTCCTGACTCGGCTCAAGTCTCAAGGACATAGGGTCCTTATCTACTCCCAGATGACCAGGATGATAGACCTGCTGGAGGTAGGAGAAGGAATCTTGGGGACCTAGGACACCTTGACATTTAACTGGCAGAAATCAGATGTCTGTGATCCATGTTAGTCCTGCCTAATGGGAACCTAGAACTTGTCTTTGTGATTTTACTGTCTATAAAGGCAGAAGAAGCGGCTCCTGGCAAATGTGAAAATATACAAAGGACTTTTACCTCCTTCCCTACCAAAGTGAAATAGAACACCCCCTACTCCTTCCTTTACTAGGGAAGAAGTTTACTAATGCTAAAGTAGATTACAGCCTAGGAATTACTCAAAAAGTCCTCTGAAATTCTATATAGAAAACAAGATTTAGGATTAGTTCTCTAAGTAAAAAACCAGAGAACAGCTATTCAGTCTGAGTTAATGGAGTGGTCTCAACTGGACTACATACTGCATTCTCCTGGAGGAACTTTAACAAATACTGATGTCTTGTCCTGTCCTCAGAGTTTCTTATTTAATAAGTGTGGAACCAGGCCGAGGCATCAGGATATTTAAAAGCTTATGAGGTGACTCTAATATGTAACCAAAGTTGACAACACAGGGTTATAGTGAAAGATACAGCTTGTCTTACTGTACAGGATGGCTTCTGTTTCTTTAGTTGCTTCTACATTGGCATTCTCTCTGCTTGTTGTCTCAGTGGAGACTAATTACTTGAGAGAGAGGAGATCATGGACATGGAAACAGGAGAGTGAAAGTGAGGACAAATAATCATAAACCACCAGGATTAGTGTTTAGAGCCAGAAAGTTGGATAGCCACTGGTCAGGAGGCTAAAGCACATGGATGTAAGTGGTGTATAAATTTTTGCATGTTTTTCCATGGACTTTATATTGCTAAAGCTTCATATTCTAACCCTGCTACCCCAAGAAGTATTGGACCATGATTATCCCTATCTAGGAATAAGAGAGTAAGGATCATATCAGCACAGCAGAATGAAGGATAGCATAGGGAAGAAGTTAGGGTTCTTTGGAAGCCAAATCTGGCTTGCTGAATTTTGCAGTGATTGGTAATTTGTTAGCAAGCTCTTTTTAATAATCTGACAATTTATTTTAGCAAGACGCATAACAGATGATATTCAATGTTACTTTAATCACTACGTCTGGCATTTAATAGTGTTCAGCCCCTTGAATGCTGTCAACAGATTGAACTTTGTGGTTTGTCCTATGGAATAGGTCACCTATTTCTAAATGAACAGAAAACTGTTGGTGGCTATGAGTGAGTATAACAGAAGTAATTAAGCCATTGTGTTTGATGCAGATCTTAACTTTTGTTAAGGGTTCTAACAGCAATAATCCAAAATAAAAGGATTACCTGCATCTTTAATGTTCCCTTCAAACCAAATGATGCCTACAGGCAAAACAAGACGAGTAGCTTCATTTTAGTGGGGCACTTTTTAGATACAGTACACTTGCTTTGTCCTGCCCTGAAGAATCGAATCAGGGAAACAGAGATGAGGTGTAGTGATATTGCATTGCTGTGAACTATAGAAAAAGCAATATGCTAAAGATTTTGTAAGGGAAGTGATGATCTTTTTTTTCCCCCCAAGGCTATGCCAGTATGTTATAGAGTCCTAAAGTTACTTTATATTAAAGGGAAGTTCCAAGGGTAAGTGGGGTAAGCTACCAAAAAATAAGCTAGCTCCAGTAGATGAAGATGAGTGTAGATGGTTTAAATTTGATACAGTCCTACACTGTAGTTCATTCTGTATATTGCACACTTCTAGGTACTCAAATATTACCAAAGTAAGTGATTCAAAGTATGATAGTTTTGTTCAGGATGAGTGCTGTAAACCCTACCAAATAGTGTCACTTCCTATCTTTCTGTAATGCAGCAGGGTTTTTGGAGGGTTGGAGGGATGTGGATACCGTGGGTAAGTTTTACAAACATGGGAGCCTTAGAACTTCCTCCAAATGTAGTTGCATCTCTCTTTGGGGAATTCTAAATTAGGGAAAACCTAATTCAAAGCCTGAATTTTATAACGGCTAACATTCCTTAGCTGTATGGGTAACATGCATCTAGGATAATGAAGCCAAAAAATGTTGCAACTGTTTACATGTTTTACTGAAAAACTAAAATGAAACTTTTATTGGGTTTCCTTAGTCCTATGCTTTCTTTTTTCTATTTATTTGTTTTTATGTTATTTACTCAAATGAATCATATTCTGCATTTCAAGAAGTTAATCTTCAAATTTTTATTTTGTGGGCATGGAATTAAAATGCTCACAATGTTTAATATATGTCTAATCATTTATTGAAATATAATTCTGTTGTGAAAAAAATATGTAATTCTGTTGTGGATCTTGGGACAATGCAGGATTAAGTCTATATTTCTTTACCTTTTCAGATAGTATCAGGGGGTTTTTTAGTCACTGTCATAATAGAAACTTTCACTGTAGTGGCACCCGGGTGGTTCAGCCAGTTAAATGTCTGACTTCTGCTCAGATCATGATCTCATGGATTGTGGGTTCGAGCCCCATGTCAGGCTCTATGCTGACAGCTCAGAGCCTAGAGAGAGCTTCAGATTCTGTGTCTTCTCTCTCTGTCCCTCCCCCACTCACACTCTCTCTTTCTCTCAAAAATAAACATTTAAAGAAAAAGAGGGTTTCACTGTAAACATTTATTTTTTTAAGCTTATTTATTTATTTTGAGAGAATGCGAATGGAGGAGGGGTAAAGAAAGAATCTCAAGTTGGCTCTGCACCATCACCGCAGAGTCCAATGCAGGTTTGAACCCATGAACCATGAGATCATGACCTGATCTGAAGTTGGTTGCTTAAACTTAACCAACTGAATCATCTAGTTGCCCCATAGCCTGGTATCAGCTTTAAAGTCTGATCTGGGACGTGAACCCTGAGGATCGTGATACAGAAAGGCCCTTCAAATGCTTTCCCTTGAGTACACTTGACCTTTTCTTTGACATAAGTACCTTGACCCTTGCCTTGCTACTTTATTCTCAATATATTGTGGGTTTTGTTTGGTTAGTTTTAGATTTTTTTTTTTTAGTGTATTTTATTTATTTTTGAGAGACAGAGAGAGACAGTGCGAGCAGGGGAGGGTCAGAGAGAGAGGGAGATAGAGAATCTGAAGCAGAGCACCAGGCTCTAAGCTAGCTGTCAGAGCCCGACGCGGGGCTCAAACCCACTAACTGTGAGATCATGACCTAAGCCAAAGCTGGACACTTAACCAATTGAGCCACCCAGGCGCCCTAGTTAGTTTTAGATTTAAACCCACCCCCCACCCCCACCCCCACCCCCGCCAGGATTCTCTTTTTACCATGGCATGTTATACCTTAAATATCAAAGAAGGAAAGAAAAGCTTCCAGTAGAGCAGGAGTTAGAAACTCATATGGGAGCATTGAAACTCTGTTGTGTAACTGTGGAGCACATCAGCATCTCTTTCATCCAATAGCCTTTTTGGAGTTTTTGTTCTGTGCCTTAGCCTTAGCTGTCTTTTTGACTGTTTCTAGGACTCAGAAAACGAAAAGACAGTAAAATTCCACATCCTTCTGTATGACCAGGTTTCCATTTTGTGAGAAATACTAGTTCTGGGCACTCTTTGCTCAGTATGTTTTGAGGTGATTGATAGACTACTTTCTCTAGGGCAAAAATCTGACTTTAATTTTCTTGTGAATATATCAGATCTTATTCCAAATAGAATTCTGTATTCAGAAATGTTTTATTCTTTCCTATGGCATCCAAATACCATTCCTGGATAGGGGATAAAAAAGCAAGCTGCTAAACTTCCAGGGCCAGGAATTTTTAGTGTGCCACAGGCAGAAGTCAAAGCTGTGGATAGTGGAGAATATTCTAGATCACTAACTATTGTGTTATGGATTTCTTTTATATTTACTGAATCACTTGTAGGATCTTTGCTGGTGAGGGCTTTGAGGAAACAGACATGGCCCCTGTGCAGTTAGGATGATAGCATCCAACTGGATGTCAAACAAAACTTTTCCTACCACCACTATTTTTACCCTAGTTTGGAAACTCCCCTGCCCCCACCACCCCACCCCACCCCACCCCCTGCCCCCCGGGCAACATGTCCTAATAGTTGTAGAGCTTTTAACTCACTTCAGATGACTTACATCATCTCTGAGTCCTCTCATTTGAGATTCATTCCTTTTACATCAAGCAAGTGAGTCTGTACTTTAAGGAAATAAGCTTCAGTATTTTCTATGCAGTACAAAAGTACTTGGAAAGGGTCAGCCAGTTGGTGCTGTATGTGGTATGATTATTAAGTACTGTAACCCAGACAAATCTTGAACTGCACCAATACATTAAAATAATGCAATACAGTATTAAATCCAGATAATCTATAGGTAATGACGACATTTGCGACACTAGGTTGCCCAGCCAGCAAGAACAGATGTTCTATCATTTATAAGCTGGCTTCTCTTAGAAATCCCAAGTTACATTTGGGAGCTGCGATTCTTAACAGATGGGGAAACTGGGTATTATGAAGCTGTCCCATGGAATGAAAAGCAAATTGGGATTACTGTTAACTAGCATTATCATTAGGTTTTAGGAATGATAGAAGGAAATATGTCAGCGTACAACCACACTGTATTTATTCTGTTTCATTCATTTCTTTTCCATGCTGACTATGAGTAAGGCATAGTGCTAAGCAGATGTGAATATAAGTTAAGTGTGGTCTTTGACTTCAAGGAATGTATCTAGTGGAGGATATATACCACATATACCACACACACAACTATCAAGTGTACTCTGAAACCGGTGCCCAAAATGAAGCGTAAAGAGAGCAGAAGATAGCAAAAGGGATACATTTATTTCTAACTGGGTCCCTTGAAGAAGGGTTCACGTATATAGTGACATCTGAACCGAACTTAAATAGATTTTCAACGTCAGGGAAAAGGACATTCCAAACTCAGGAAGCCATATGTACAGAGGCACAGAGTTGGGAAGGTACAAGACATTTGGGGGGATTAGCTCAGTGTGACTGGATCATATGGTATAGAGGAAAAGGGAATAACACAAATATTATGAAGGTGATTATGGTGGGCCTATGTGTGCCTTGTGATTAGGTCTTGCTCCAGAGGACTCTTTGTATTAGATAAGGGAAGGATGCTACCGTATTTGACTCATTTTGCAATTTGCTTGGACAACAGGGAGGTTGTAATAGACATTGAAATGAGCCTTATTTTTTGCTGGTGATATGCCCCAAAGATGGAAAGGAAAATAAAGTTACACCAGGTCTTTAGGTTTGTGGATCATACCGAGTCTTTCCCCCAGATTGTTTTGGGAAAGTGAAATGAACAGCAGAGGCAACTTTGGAATAGAAAAGACTCAGAATGGAAGGTTCATGTTAGGTATATATAAACATTTGCCTTTAGTTTTTCATATGCCCAATTATCCTTTCTTTATGGTGATAATGGATGGAGGTTATGGATAACACGTTAAAGAACCATATAGGGGCACATGAGTGGCTCAGTTGGTTAAGTGTCCTACTTTTTGTTTCAGTTCAGGTCACGAACTCACAGTTCCTAGAATTAAGCCCTGTGTCAGGCTCTCTGCTGAGAGGCTTTCCCTCTCTCTCTCTCTCAAAAAAAAAAGCAAAAACAAAACAAACAAAAACTTAAAAAAAAGAAGAAGAGCCTTATATGGCTTCTCCCCAACACATCACCACCACCACCTTTTTTCCCCTACTGCTGGTGAGCTTCTATTCTTGCTGAAGCAAGACTGGGGTTAAAGCTAGACACTCTAGCACCAATTAACTTGAGTTCTATTACCCACTGCCTGTGTAACTTTAGAGACTTAACATCTGTAAAATGGGAGGGACCATAATAACACCTACCTTAAAGGCTACTGTAGTAAGGATTAGATACGCAAAACCAAGTAAAATACACAGAATAGTGATTATCACTTAGTAAATGCTCTGTAAATGCTAGTCATCATCATTACCACTACTACTTAAGGATGAACCTAGTCCCTTTGTGATACATCTTTGGGTGTGTGAAAGTTTGCTTTTATTTAGTATACTTTAAAGGAGTGAGAGGTACTTGCTGAAGCTATTTTGAGTTATGCTGATACCTATGCAGCTCCTGATTTAAATGTGGCTTTATAGATATGATCCAGAACTGACCTATCTTCTCAGTTTGTATTCTAAGAGTGGTTTTCAGACTGGTAGAGTCAGGTAGAGGACAGAAGACCTAGATAGAGATGAAGCAGTTGGGAGCCCTGGACTTCCCCTTCTTCATCAACCAGAATAATAATGCTTTTAGTCTACTTTATATTGGGTTTTCATATAAGATTTTGCTTGGTTAAAATAGTTCCAGGGTTTTTAAGATAGTATAAGTATATGTTCTGCAACAGTATTTCTCAAATTTGTGTACTTATGGTAATACATGTGGAAAAATTTTTTTAATGTTTATTTATTTTTGAGAGAGTGAGTGAGACAGAGTGTAAGCAGGGGAGGGGCAGAGACACAGAATCCAAAGCAGGCTCCAGGCTCTGAGCTGTCAGCACAGAGCTTGATGTCGGGCTCGAACTCAAAAACTGTGAGATCATGACCTAAGCCGTAGTCGAATGCTTAACCACCTGAGCCACCCAGGTGCCCCAAGTAATACATATTAAAATACAAATTCTGATTTAGTTATGGGATGGATCCCTCAATTCTGCATTTTTTTAAAAGTATATTTTTGAGAGAGGTAGGGGAGAAAGGGGCAGAGAGAAGTGGGGAGAGAATCCCAACCAGACTATGTAGTCAGCTGGATGCAGGGCTCAAATTCACAAATCATGAGATCATGACCTGAGCTGAAATCAAGAGGTTGGTTGGATGCTTAAGTGACTGCACCACCCAGGCGCCGTCCTCAATTCTGCATTTTTTATTTGTTTTTTAGTGTGTATGTATTTATTTTGAGGAGGAAGGTATTTTGGGGAGAATCCCAAGCAGGCTGTGCACTGCCCATGCAGAGCCTGACACTGGGCTTGATCTCACAGACCATGCAATCATGACCTGAGCTGAAATCAAGAGTCGGAGACTTAATTGAGCCACCCAGGTACCCCCGCTCAATTCTGCATTTTTAACAAACTTCAGGTATTGCCAAGTTCTGCTCTTCTGAGGGCCGTGCTGCAATAGCAAAATTGTAAGGGACCATGTTCTGCCCTCTCTTTGTAGTGGTGGTTCTCAGCTGCAGATATAGGTTATCTATCTCGTGTTTGGAGCCTTTTTTTTTTTTTTTTTTTTTTAAGCACTCCCGGCCCTAACCCAGACCTACAGAGTCTGAATCCCTGGGCAAGTATATTTTTAATCCTGATTGGGAATCACTGCTCAAATACTAAGAGTACATCTTGTTCATAACCCCTTTGGCTTCTTCAGTAGTTTTTAAAAATAGTATCTACTAGAACTATGTAGCTCTCAAGACTTCCTAAATGTTAAAAGCCATATTTTTTATTTTATTAGTTTAATCAGCATTAGAATTTACTTTGGTTAGTAGTTATCAATCCAGAAGAATCCACTTGAGAGTACAAATATTCGTATTTGTTTATAAAGGAGGATACTAAATTATGAGACCTCTGGAAGAGGAAGAAGGCCTATATATGGTTTCTTTTCTCTCTTTTCTTCTTTAAGTGGAACAAAAACAATTGATTTACAAGCTCTAGGAAATCTAATCATTTTGGTGGATCATTTTCTAAGTCTTTCCTAAATACCAAAAGAGACTTGAGTGAGAAATATCCTTGGTGTCTACAGAGTACCATGTGTAAGGAAGGACTGGATAATGGTTGGTCTTTCTGTCCCACAACCCTCTTTAATGCACAGGAGTGCTAAGCATGACATAGTTCCTACAAACCATAGTAAAGTCACTCAAGTGGAAATCAGCCAGCAGTGGCCCTGGGACATGGGCATGAATGAAGTGCAAAGAGTTGGGGCATGACTGGGAATGTTTAAGATGGATCTTAGAAAACATTTTGATGGGAGCCTAGGTGGCTCAATCGGTTGAGCGTCCATCTCTTGATTTCGGCTTAGATCGTGATCCTAGGGTCAGGTCATGATTGCAGGGTCATGGGATCAAGCTCCATGTCGGGCTTTGCATGGAGCCTCCTTGAGATTCTCTTTCTCTCTCTTCTTCTGCCCCTGTCCTCTGCTCACGTGCTCTCTCTCTCAAATTAAAAAAGAAAAAGAAAATATTTTGATACAGAGATTGTTAATTGAAAATAGATATATACATACATATATTTTTTGGACGTAGTTTTTTTTTTTTCAAGTAGGCTTCATGCACAGCATGGAGCCCAGTGTGGGGCTTGAACTCACAACTGTTAGATGAAGATTTGAGCTAAGATCAAGAGTTAGTTGTTCAACTAACTGAGCCACTGAGTTGCCTTGGAGATAGATTTTTTAAATAAATTTTTGAAAGTGCTGGGAGTTACTTATCACACCATTTATTGTTAGAATTTGTATTTTGATTTAACAAAATAGAATTCAGTTTTATCCTAAGTCATTAGATGTTTTTAAGATCATAGAAAAACTGAACGAAGAATAGAAGTGGGCACAGGTCTTGAAATTAGTGGTTGGAAGAAATTAGGCATTACTTTCCATATTAATTATCTTTTCTAAACCACCTATAATTTTAGATATCTAGAATGGCTTTGATATAGCCAGAATTTTTGAATGAAGGAAATATTCAATTGCTTGTTTATCTCCACCTTTATCTTTTAGCTGTTTTCTGTGGTATAAGGATGTAGACAATTCTTCTTTTCTGCATTTAACTGCTTTTTCCATGTCCATTTACTTGTTTTGAAGCTATTTACTGAAATCAGTTCTAAACTCATCTAAGCCTCCTGAAATCCCACTGCTCCCCTGGGTGGAAGAGCAAAGGCTTAAAGCAATAAACGGAAAACATTCACTTCTGTTACCTCAGTAACAAGCTCTCTGTAATCAATGTTGGTTTGAATATGGTCTAGGATTTATATCTCTGGTGTTGTGCTGACCTTGATATATAACTCATGTAAACAGTAAGATCCACAGGAAGATTTCATTTATCAGTGCTCTCACTAAGGTTAGAAGTTCTGGTTCAGGAGGCAAGAGTGCCTGTGCAGAAAGCCCACCTTGTGGTTAAAGTCCAACCTATGGGATATCTCTCTGTATAATCTAGTTATTTGCTTGTTCTGGATGGCAGCATCGCCTGATTGTATTAGCTGCCAAGGCATAGTGAGCCTCTGAAGACTATCATCACGCTCTCATTTTTCCATCTTTTTTCCTGAATCCCTCCTTATCTAAAACACCCCCTACTCTTCTGCCATTAATCCAGTCCCAACTGGCCTATATCACTAAATATGAACTTGAAACTCTTCTTTGAATATATTCTACCCCTGTTTGATTATCAAAGCCTTTGAAGAACCATTTGAAACAGAAAGAAATAGTAAAAATATATACAAAGCACAATGAATAGGTATTCCTCAGTGAGCTTGTCTACTCTGTTGACCAGCTTCACCTCATAAGTACCTTAGCCAGTCTTCTGCCAAGCCATTAAAGGGTTTTTGGTGTTCGCTTGCTCTAAGAGTAGGCTGCCACATTCACTGCATCAGCTGCACTGAACTGTAGCAACCTTGTGTTGCTACAGCCAGACAGGATATGAGCTACCTATGAGAATATTTACAATAAAAGGACATTTGACCATAGAAAATTTATTAATACAGACATCTCCCAAATGTAGAAATAACTAGTCTTTTTCATAGGGAAATGTTATTTCAGAACTGATCATTGTTTCATGGTGTTTCTTATAAATAGGCAACTGTGTTGAGTTTTTGATAATGATTCCTCCAAAGATGGACTTTCTGAAGTGTAATCCATATTATTAGGGGTGAAGAAAGGAAATCATTGCTCATTTGGATATCATCTGTAAGAGGAAGTACAGCTTCTAAGAATGGTGATATGTTCTCTCCATTGCATCTCTTGAAGTTTCTTCTCTGTTCTTAGAAGTTGTAATTCCTCTTCTAGATGATGTTAAGAACATTCTCTGCCAGGGAAAGTTACCTTGTCTTCTGTTCACTCTGAGGCTTAGTTAGTTAGGGCTCCCTTACCAATGATGCATGCTCTGCTGGGAGAAGGAAACTTAGGCTGTAAATTCAAGGATAGTGGTCAGCAGAGGTAATGTTGGGGAGAAAAGCACTGGCGTGAGTATTACTTTTGGAAAGAAAACTGGATATTCCATAGCTGTGAGAAACATCTGGTTGTTGACCAAAAGGCCATTTTTGTTTAGAAATTTTATTTTGTTTGTTTTCATGAAACCTACTGAAATCTGCTGGAATAAGAGTAGTTTCCAAATTGAAATTGAGGGTGGCTCTAATCTTCATATTACCCTCGATTTTTACATCTTGTCAGTAAATTCATTTACAAATTAAATTCTTGTGCTTTTAAGATTAGCCTCTCATTCTGGATATAATGACTTGCCCCCAATATGGATGAGGTGGTAGGTAGGTAGGTAGATGTTGTGGGAATTAGAATACAGTAATTTGCATCAGACTTATATTTTTTTACTCTGATTGCCAGGAATACATGGTTTATAAGAAGCATACCTACATGAGGCTTGATGGTTCATCCAAGATCTCAGAGAGGCGAGACATGGTTGCTGATTTTCAGAACAGGTAATATTAATGGGAATTACAGAAATTCTTGTTTGATTTTCCTGTTTCTTAAGATGATGAGTTTAAAGGAAATGTCAGCACATCTCAGGTTGTTAAAGCAATCATAATATGGTTTCTGCCATTTTAAGAGGTAGCTAGATCTGTTTAGAGTGGTTCAGATTTATGTGTGTGGGAGAGAAAAAAAATGAATACTTTATCATTCTTTTATTCAAATATACCTTCTTAGCAAATCAGCGCCTTTTCTTTGGACAATAAAAAAAAATGATTTCTGAGTGTAATCCAATATCCTCCTTTATGTGGAAAATGTATATGTAGAAAGAAGTCTACAACGCTGTATTCCTAAATGTTAACAATGGCTATCTCTGGGTAGTAACTTATAGTTGATTTTTACTTTGTTTTGCGTACCTCTTCTGTGTAAATTTAAAGAAAAATACCTTCCTTTTCCCTGCATTCCCTCTAGCACTGTAGTAATACAGTACAGTATGAGAAATTACAGTGGTGCACAGTCTCTTCAGCTGGCAGCTCTCAGTTACAGTACTTCTCCCACCTGATAATGAGCCTGTGAAATTTCAAATACTGCCCGCTGGATGCTGATGGTTTACAGAGCCATAATTATCCTAAGTGAAGGTTCTCATCTAATAAGCAAGAGTCTGGTTACTGCTCCCTCCAAGGAGAAAGCGAAGCTCCACTAGCTATTAACAGAGCTGCTCAACTCCACCCTTACATTTTCTTCCCTAGACCTGGATAACTAAAGAATAGAGTCGATCTTAATATGCTGCTGTAAATCACAAAAGTTGTGCATTTCTGGACTTTAATTGTGTAGTCTGTTAATATTTAACTTTGATTTCTTAGGAAGAAAATTAGGCACATAGCCATTTGTATTTAGGTTACTACTTTTAATTTCTTTCATTTCACTTTTAAGGCATGATTTACTTCAAATGTAAAGCAGTTTAGCATCAAACAAATTCATAGTTCAACATAGAGTGCCCTCTGATAAATTTTGCTATTGTATGATCCTTTATAATGAAGCACAGATAAGATAAACCCTCCTTTGGTTTATAGTCTGTACTCATGCCAATAAATAACTTCTAAGTTGAAATTACACATCTGAATTCAAGTGGCTGTTTGACCAACAATGGAGAAGAAGACCTGCTTCAGACCTGTTTCACTTTCTTACCTAGCAGAAGCTATGGGCATATTCTTAAATTGATTATTTGAGACATGTATATCCATAGTACAGTTGACTCTCTCATAACATGGGTTTGAATTGCGTATAAAACACTACCATAAATGTATTTTCTCTACCTTATGATTTTCTTAATAACACTTCTTTTTCTACCTTACTTTATTGTGAGATTATGATATATAATACACATAACATAGAAAATATGTATTGATCAACTGCTTATATTATTGGTTAGCTTCCAGTCAACAGTATGCTATTTGTAGTTAATTTTAGGGGGAGTCAAAAATTACTCCCAGATTTTTTACTGTGCCAGGAGGTTGGAACCCCTAAACCCCTTGCGTTGTTCAAAGGTCAACTGTAATGCCTCTCAACCCCATCATATTGTTACGCCCTGCCCTAGAAAAAATTTTTACCAGCTAATCTTCCATCTTTTCTTGATTCTGAAATCAAATGAAACATATTTTACTTTGTCCTTGCCTACTCCAACCAACGAGCTTCAACTATTAGGTATATACCTCTAGTCTTTAATATGTGTATGTTTATGTTCACATAGCGATACCATATTGTAGATATGATTGTGTTTCCTGATTTCTTCCCCTTAGCATTATATCATAAACATCTTTACCTGTCACTTAAGAAATGTTTGTAATAAATTTCAGTGACTAATACTCCATTATACTGGATATTTATACTGTATTTCTGTTATTAAAATGTTGAGTGAATATTTTTGTTTACAAAGCTTTGTCACCATTTTAGTTTCCTTAATAGTAATTCGAAAAAGGGAAATTACTGAGCGTAAAGGCATGTGAACATTTAACACTTTGCAGATTGTCAAATTGCTTCGTATGGAGTTCTGATTTAGAGTCAACCAGAGCTGTAGTATATTAACATGTAATCATTTAGTCTTCTGAGTTGTAAGGGTACAGCTCTTCTTCTAGTTGACCCATTTTGAACATGAGATCCCAAGATCAGTATATTTTACAATGACGTTCTGATGGAAAAAATCAGTAGATGTATCTAATTTATTACTTCTAAAATCTTTTATTTGTTATTTGATTTTGGTGGACAGTTGTTTAGACAATCTCAGTATCACGTGATAGTTTTGGAAACCTTAGCTCTAAAAGAATGGTATTTTCACCATTAAATTAGATCTGCTTAGTAAATACACAGTTTTCTTGGGGAACCTTATTTGAACTTCTAAACCCTACAACTGTGAGTCACTAGGGAGCAGTGAGTTTTATTTAGATGCAACATTTGAGTAACCATCATTTTAACATCTGCATCTAATATTAGGCAAAATGAAACAGACAAATCTCTCTTTCCCTGCCTACATTATGAGCTAGACAGATGACAGAGTTGGATTGCGGCTAGAACATAATCCCCTCTTTCTTGTATATGGAGTCCAAAGCTGATGAGAAGCTTATCACGGCAGACCCCTCCAAATGGGAAAAAATTCTCAACTTGTAAATTTGAGTGGCCAAGGTAGCCCAATATAGAGAAAAAGACAGGTGTTTTTGAAAAACGAAGAAGTCTGCCTTGCCAAATATTTTCATTATTATTAATGAAACGACATCAAAAGAAAAAAATGGAGTTTCAACTAGAGAGCCCTGTGGCTCAAAGGTCAGCCAGAGTAAACAAGAACTCCTATAAAAAGCCATTTACATTCCCTTCATACAAGATTTATTTATGAGGGATCCTTCCAGGAAAGAGTCTGACTGAGACTAAAGACTGTTTAGCCAGGATGTCCTGACTGGGCAACATTCAGAACATGTGATCAGTGCATGATCCTAGAAGCCATTCACAAGGTCTCTGCTCTGGAGTGCCTTGGCCTTTGCTTCCCTTCCTCCTACCCCATGACGTTTACCAGATAGATTCCCCCACCCCATTATCTGATCACTCGGGGTGACCCTTTGGAAACCATGAGAAAAAAGTAAGTATAGCATCAATTTTTCTTGGTCAGAGTATTGTAGAGTTCCAGAGTTGTCTTTCATCCTGGCTCTTTTTCATTCAGCAAGTCTTCACTGCAGTCGGTCAGACTGCATGTCCAGCTCTCTGGGTATTTTGGTGCAAAGTAGCCTCAGTGGGTCATTAAACAAGAATAGGAGTGAGACCTGAGCATATCTCTGCTACATGATTTCATAGGGTCCTTCACAGACCACCGGAAAGAAGCCTGGTCTCTAAGGCATATTCCAGCAGAAACCCTGAATTGAAATTCTTTTTCAGCCCCCTAGAGGGCACCCAAACCATCATGATGCTTCAGGGATTCTGTTTTCTTCTGTTTCGTCAGAGTCCCCAAAACATTAATTCACATTATCAATACTAGATTTATTAAGTTGAAAGGAACTTCTCAGCAGTTTTAGATGATCCAATACTGTCATCTAGAATGAACAGTAATTTTTTTAACAACCCAAGGTTTCTGTAATACTTATTTTTCCATTACAATGTGCTAAAATGATATTGAATACAGTCAGAAACTTCCCATCAGCCTTATCATTAAAAGACATCTTCTGGGTTTTTCTTTTTAAGGAATCTTCTCAGTACATAGTTAATATCCAAAAAAACTTGTCTTCTACCATTACATTTCTCTAAGTTTTGCTGCTGACTTATTTTTACCTAGATTTCCTTCAGTTTTTTTTTCTAGAAATGGTCCCTTTTGTAAGTCATTACCATATCTGGGGACTTATACCTCTATCCAGACTATGGAAATGACCCATCTTTTTGCCTCTACCCTTTTTTTTAAAAAATATTTATTTTTGAGAGAGAGAGTAAGCAGGGGAGGGCAGAGAGAGAAGGAGAGAGAGAATCCCAAGCAGGCTCCTTGCTCTCAGCACAGAGCCTGACGTGGGGCTTGAGCTCACGAGTTGTGAGATCATGACCCGAGCCAAAATCAAGAGTCAGACATATAACTGACTAAGCCACCCAGGTGTCCCTTTGCCTCTGTCCTTCCTTATATTGCAGTTCCCAACTGCTTTCTACCTCCCTCCCTGTCTCATTCCCCTTCCCCTGTTCCCACCCCTTGCTCAGGGTCTGGACTTACTTTAAGAATAACCAAAAGAGTCATCTTCTCAGGGCCAGAAGTGGGAAGGAACTTTTCTGTAGCGATTAGTACAGCCCTGGAAAGCTCACTCAGTTTTTATTTGCAGCCTTGTTGTGGTTATTTTCGTGTTGGCTATAAGGTATCAAGCGTCCGTTTACATCATCTCATATCTGTAAGAAAATATGTTTCCAAACATTTTAACTTTTTTATTTGCCATATATGTATTAACTATAAAAGAGAGCTTTGGGGGCACCTGGGTGGCTCAGTCGGTCAAGCATCCAGCTTCAACTCGGGTTATGATCTTGCAATTTGTTCAAGCTCCACATCAAGGTCTGTGCTGACAGCTCGGAGCCTGGAGCCTGCTTCCGATTCTGTGTCTCCCTCTCTCTCTGTCCATGTCTCTGTCTCTGTCCCCGCCCCCTTCTCTCTCTCTCAAAAATAAATAAAAGAATTTTAAGAGGACTTTTATGAATTAAATAAAATTATGAAATAATTAACTTGATAATATAATTTAAGGATAAACTAGTAGAGTGTTAGTGAGAGTATAGAACTTTTGGAATCCTGCCTTATAACAGGCCTGCAGACATACTTTAGTGTCATGCCTGCCTCTAGGAACCTTGTGTTTACCGAAATACAAATAGTGGACAGATTTCTACTAGGACCAGCACAACTTAATGATTAACAAGGCGGCTTATTTCAAAATAGTTCCTTCACTGATACTCATGTTTACTGTTGATATGTCATTACTTAGTCACTTCAGCTGTATACAAACATCCTCATTTTGTAGTCCAGGAAACAGACCTTCAGCAATCAAATGACTTTATCAAGAAAGAACAACCCTTGAGAGCATCCTGATATCACTTTTTCTTTTATTATTTTTTAACGAACAGAATAAAAGTTTATTTTACATTGAGATTTAGTACCTCTATGCCATATTTGCAATTTGAGTTGCCTGCTCTTCAGACTGAGCAGCCAGGCATCCTATATTATAATATTTTCTCATCTGTACTATTCCTTTTATTTATTTATTTATTTTTTTATTTTATTTTTTTTTTTTTAACGCATGCAAAAGCAAAGGGCTTTATTCCGAATTTAGGCCCGGCTAGCCTAAACTCGGGCTCACAGACTTCAACAACACACTGGATCCATGTGGAGTGAGCCTATTTATTTCTATAAAGTAGTCTGATCCAATAAACTGATTTCATGACCAGTAATAGGTGTGACCTGCAATTTGAATAACACTGGCCTAAATGAATTTCTAGTTGCACTCTTTATCTTAGTCATGAAGAAAAGAGATTAGCAACTTGATTTGAAGGACTATAAAGTTTGCTTATCAGTATAATGCCATCCTTTTCCCTCAAATTTTCTAGAAAATAAAATCATGTGGCAGGAACATGAAAACGCAAGATAATCTTAAAAGTATATGCAAGAATTGGCTTAAAACTTGTCTCTAGTTGTATATGTAACTCTTGTGGTCCAAGCCTGCTCACTGTGATCTGGCACAGTCCTTGGTCCTAGAAGGTATTCAGTAAATATTTGTTGTCTGAATGAATGACAGTAGCATCTACTGGTTTATTTGTAATTCTGGGTTTCTTTAAAAGGATGAAAAATGTAAAGGAAAACTAAGAGAACTACATCTGATTATTTCTGTGTAAGGGCTATGTTGCCATTCATTAAGAAGTACTTTAATCCTAGCCTGTCTTCATAGATTGATCTTAAGTTCAACTTCATACATAGAAGACATGACCTGGGTCTTGGTCTTGATCTCAGGTCATTTTTCTGGAACTGACTTTATTCATCTGAAAATGAGTGCTTTGGGAATTATAATCATTAGTTCCCAAATTACTGGAAGTCATGAATCTTGGGGGAAGCACCAGGGAATACTGACTTATTTGTCCCCTCCGTATGAACTCAATGGTTTGACTTGTTTAAAATATGACTCTTATATGACTACTTCCACGATAATTTATATATTTCTGTTATATTGCTACACGTTTGTAAGTATATTGCCTGTCAATGTTTGTGGGCAGCAGAAGTGTATCTCCAAATTGGAAGATGACAACCACCATTTGATTTTTGTGTCAGAGCACCTTGGTACAATGTGTCAATAAATATGGATCAGGCATGGGTAACCCTTTCTAGCCCTAGATACGGTTCTGTATTCAGAAATCCCTGTCTTTTGTCACATGCCATTTTTCTGAATTTTCAGTTTTCCCTTTTAACACGTCTACTTCCCTTTTCTGCAGGAATGACATCTTCGTGTTCCTGCTGAGCACACGAGCTGGAGGACTGGGTATCAATCTCACTGCTGCAGATACAGTAAGTGAGGAGAGCACAGAATACTAGACATGCAGGTTCTCTACTATAAATATATTGTTCAGTTGGCATTACCCCTTGCTTTGTGTCACTTGTTCTTTGCCTCATTATGTTAAATGACAGCGGTTGCCTTTTGCCTAGAACTAGGACATTTTAGCTTTCCTTCTGGACTTTTCCGTTCATTCTCTTAAAATAAATTTCTTATACATTCATTCAACAAATATTTAGTGAATGCCAACTATGTGTCCTAACCACTTAGAGTACATCAGTGAATAAACAGTAAAAAATATATACATACATTTGTCAATCCAGCCAGATTGTTTTAGGACCTATAACTGAACAAATCAGTAATAATTGTTTTATTATTCTTATGCATTGATTCCACCATGGGAAAAACTCATACTTTTATATCTCAAAACTTTAAAAGGTGGTTGGAAAGCAATGAAATTGGTAATTTAAAAAATAAAGACATTCTGTCAAATTACCTATCTTTTCATACCGAATCTTTTTGGAAGAATACTTCAGTGACTGAAATGGAAAAGAGCATTCCTTTTAAATCTCAGAATTATTTCCAGGATTCAATTTTTTTTAAATTTTTACTTTTACTTATTTTTTGAGAAAGAGAGTACAAGTATTGGGGAGGGCCAGAGAGATCGGAGAGAGAATCCCAAGCAGACTCCTTGCTAACAATGCAGAGCCTGACATGGGGCTCAATCTTACAAACCATAAGATCATGACCTAAGCCAAAATCAGGAGTCAGACACTTCACTGACTGAGCATCCAGGCACCCCCGAATGTATTTAGTAATACTTGAGGCATAAAAATGCATAAATGGGAAATTGTTTTGTAGAAGGCATGGCTGTAAAAATGTTATTTTATGTGGCTGTGTTTCCTCTATATGAAGTATAGAGCATGCATATTCCCAGGAATAGAAAGAAGATGCAAACTCTAGAGAGTTCTGAGACATGAGTTGCGTGGGGGAAAGAGGCTTGAGTAGACTCAAGCTGCAGAACTAG
Organism: Suricata suricatta; assembly: GCF_006229205.1. NCBI lineage: Eukaryota > Metazoa > Chordata > Mammalia > Carnivora > Herpestidae > Suricata > Suricata suricatta. The sequence continues at coordinate 81,266,553 of NC_043708.1, read as the reverse complement.
AACCAGAGTCCGTGTTTTCTAGTCTCCATCCGTAGGCCGTGTCTACTTTCTCCTTATTAACTACTATACTGTAAAACTGCCTGACCTCAAGAATGAAAAACTGATTCTGTAGCAACACTAAGTAGAATATCAACCATAGGACTCAACTGTACCTTCCTTGGCATATAAACCTTAGCCAGTTAACCAAGTTTGGACAAGGCCCCAGGACCAGAGGACCACTGAAAGCCTTGCAGGGTAGATGCTATATCTAACATGCATCAGCCTCAGTTATCCTAAGGGAAGACTGTCAGTGGTGGTAGGTGTGTTTTTGTCTGTTCTCTGAGGTGGTGGCTCACTTATGTCATATTAGATAGCAGAAATTTGGCTTTCTCTTTACTCCTTGGTTTTCTGCTCTATTTTTTAAGCATTCCATACCCAAGTTAGTCATACCTCACTATAAATGCAAGAGTCACCACTTTCTCCTGGTGGATCTTTGGACTCCAGTCTCAACCCCAAGCCCCATATTTATTCTCTTGGTTTATTTATACCCTTCTTTAATAACCATGCCACTCCCTTTGCCTAAAACTCTTGAAGGAACCTCCATTGTGTACAGGATAAAGGGTAAGTTCCTTTACATGGCATACAAGGCACTTCATATTGTGGCCTTTACCTTTCTTTCCAGTCTAATGGCTACATTACTTCCCCCTTCCAAAATTAATGTTCCATAAATAATTATTGACTTGTTTCCTGAAGATACCATACTGTATCACACTGTTGCATGAACTGTTTCCTCAGTGTCTCTTCTTCCACCTGGTAAACTTCTATTTATTCTTCAAAACTTCTTTCATGGTCAGGGGTTGTTTTATATATGCTGGTATAGATAGATTCTCTGATAAGGTGACATGAGCTGAGATCTGAAGAAAGTTAGGAAGCAAGCCAAGCATATATCTGGCAGAAGGAAGAGCATTCCAAGCAGAAGAGATAAGTGCAAAGCCTAAGGTGAGAACATGTTTGGCATGATTAGGCAATAGCAAGGGGCCCTTTGTAGATGGGACAGAACAAATGAGGAGGAGAGGTTGTGAGAGGGGTGTTGTGGAGCAGATCCTGTAAGGCTTGGTGGGCTCAGTAAGAATTTTGAGATGGAAGGCCCCTGGAAGAATTTGAACAGAGGTGTAACATGATTTGGCTTGAGTTTTAAACATGTTCCCTCGCCTTTGGGGGAATGGGGTGGGAAGAGCTACAGGGAGAAAGGGAGAAGCAGGAAATTCAGTTAGGAGTTAGACAAAAGATGATGGTGGCTTGGACAAGAATTGAAGCAGTGGAAATGAGGAGAAATAATAGGAACCTGCTTGTATTTTGAAGGCACAGCCATTGGTGTTGGCTCTTAACACTGGATGTGGGATGTATATGAGGTGTCATGGAAGACTCCAGGGGGTTTGACCTAGGCACCTCGAATGGTGGAGACACCAGTTACTAATTAAGGGAAAGGTGAGGAGGAACGGGTTTGAATGGGGAAGTCAAGAGTTTGGTTTGGCGTGTATTCAGGTCAAGATTCTTAGTAGACATTAAAGGGCAAGGCCACCCAGGCAGCAGGGTCTGATGTTCAGTAGAAAGATTAAGGCTAAAGATGTAGGGGGGAGGGTTTGTAGTTTTTTTTTAATTAATATAGTTAGTTTATTTTTGAGATAGAGAGTGACAGAACATGAGTAGGGGAGGGGCAGAGAGAGAGAGGGATATATAGAATCTGAAGCAGGCTGCAGGCTCTGAGCTGTCAGCACAGACCCCAATACAAGGCTCAAACCCACAAACCACGAGATCATGACTTGAGCTGAAGTTGGACACTTAATCAACTGAGCCACCCAGATGCCCCTAAAGATGTAGTTTTTAATCATCATCTCCTAGATGATATTTAAGGTCATGAAGTTGGATGAGGTCGCCTAGGAAGTCTCGTATAAGTTCATGTAATTAAAATGCATTTTTCTTCTCAGCCTGCTGATCTGAGGTTTGGTCTACGGTTTTTGTAGTTCTAGTTGTTGATTTGCATGGTTAAAAAAAAAAAAGATTTGAATAGGGAGATCTGCATTATGCTTCCAGTGTTTACAGTTTGCTCTGTGGAAGTAAGGAGCTCCTGCCAGCCACAAAGAACTAAAGTAGGCCTAACCCATAGCTAAAGGAGCAAAAGTAGGAATTCTTTTTTCATCCTAGGGGCTAGAGAACAGCTCTGAATACTCTTGAGTTCCCAATTCCAAAATAATTTACATTTAATTTTGAGGGGAGGGCTTGGGGACTCATTTGTAAATTAGAACCTCCTGGTATACTGCTCAGTAAAATGAGACAAGATTGAAATGAATTTCTGGTTATACTTTGTTTGCAGTCAAGGTGTGTGTGTGTGTGTGTGTGTGTGTGTGTGTGTGTGTGTGAGAGAGAGAGAGAGAGAGAGAGAGAGAGAGAGAGAGAGAGAGAGAGAGATTAGAGAAACAATAGGCTTAACTGCTTGCCTGGCATTCTTCCTTTGTCCTGAGATTTATTTAGCTTTGGAAGATCCCCAGAACCATTTATGGACAAGGAAGCGGTTAGTCAGCCTAAAATGTCAGGAAAAACTTAATGTCTTAGGATTGGGAATGCATATATAAACATGTTTTTGTAAACAGTGGGACTCTGGCCTGCTCTGTCAGTAAAAACATGATTTTAGCATGTGATTAATGGCCCTTACTGTCTATGTTGTTCTTTGTGTATTCTTCCTGAAGTAGGCATCTCTTTGCATTTGACTGTCTTCAGTGAGGAGTGGTTATATACTGTACTATTTGTTTTTTTTCTATGTAAGACCTGTTTTAAATGCTCACATGTAGAGAGAGAAGAGGGAGCTTTTCTGCCTTGGTAGCAATGTGAGAATTCCTGTATGTCCTGTGAGACAACATGGGAAGCTCTCAGCCCTCTCATTCTCTTGGGTCAAAGAGTTTTACCCTCCAAGTGTTGGTCCAGCATTTTCTAGTTATTCCTCTCGAATTTTTCGTTTTCTATTTCATTCCATCATCCCCTGAAACTCCCTGTCATTGACCTATAAAGTCAGACGCCTCCACCCTCTCTCAGCTCTGACCTTGCCCCCTCCCTCCTGTACCTGTCCAGCTTGGCATGTACAACTTCATAAAGGTGCTGTCTAGTAATGTATTTCCCCTTAGTCATTGCTGGGTAATGCTTTGTGGCCATGCATAGACTAGCTTTAATTTATCCTGGCTAAGTTCTTACCCTTTAATTGTTATTTGTTTTTCTTTGGAATGTCTCACTGAGATCCATAAATCTGATTACCAAAGATAGGTGTCCTCTCTTTCCCACTCTGGAGGGCATTGTCTCCCCCAGCACTCCTCCCCACCACCTTCAGTTCATGTCATGGTTGATTCAGTGTTCATTTTATTGTCAGGTTAGATAATAACCATATTATTGGCTTGGTTTTTAGTTATCTCATTCTTGTTTTTGTTTTAACCTTAGAGCTTATATATATTTCATACTCTTTTTTTCCCCTGGGTAAGTATTTTTCTTATGAGAATCTTACTTTATACTTGTCCTCCCAAATTCCCCACCTCTTTTAACTCATTTAAATTATAATTAGGCACTAAATGTGTAGGGTTGTTTTGAAGTTAAATTGCAGACCTATGTCCTTAGCTTTAATCTTTTTACTGTTTATGAGTTCAAAAAAACCCAAGTTGAATCAGGTTTGGTTCCCACTGAGGCTTGGAGGAAAAAATGTAAATGTTTAAGGAAGCACCTATAAAATGATTCATAATATAGAATTTCCCATTGTGAATTGATACTATACCATTGCCTCAGGCTTAGGTAACTAAAGGCACTGTCTTTTGAGTGTGGTATCAGCTGTCATTTTCCACATATGTAGATATTTTAGGTATGTTGGGCAAGTAGTGTTTTCTCCCAGTCCAGTTGGAGGCCTCCTTTTTATTAATTCTGTCTTCTCTTCCTTACTCTCTCTGAAAGTTTAAAGTAGATTTTCCAGAATTTTGCATATCCTATTGAATCTCCAAAATATCCTGTGGTCAGGTTTGCTATGCTCCTTTACAAATGGCAAGCGTTGTGTACTTTGAAATTCTAGGTCTGTAGATTAACAGTAAGTTAACAGTAAGTTTTCACACTGATTTTTTTTTTCCTTGCCAGGCAATTTGTATTTTTCTCCCCAAGGATTCTTAATGCTAAAAATTATGAGATTATACCTCATATAAAACCAAGACAAAAGGAGCAGCATAAGAAAGAGCCACAGGAGATTTTATTATTTATAAGCAAGAACATTGAAAATGCCAGTGCCTTTTGTCTATCTTCACTCAAAGTCTGAATTCTGCAGAGAATGGCAGAATTGCCTCCAATTTTAAATGTGAGAATAAATAAATTACTTTGAAGTGAATCACTCTTCAGTTTACATTATTAGGCTTAGTCTAGTGTTGATCAGTCCCCTTAGAGATTCTGTTATCAATTGACTAGTATTTATGGAATTCTACTTGGAAGTGATGGGTAGTATCTGTCCTACAATAAGACTAGATAAGGAGTTTGTTTGTTTGTTTGTTTGTTTGTTTGTTTGTTTTTTTAAATAGGTTCCATGCCCGACATGGGGCTTGAACTCATGACCTTGGAATCAAGAGTCAGGTGCTGTACCCACTGAGCCAGCCAGGTGCCCCTATATAGAGAGGTTTTTTTTTTAAAAATAATACACATGAAATAATTGGTTACCTGTAGAAGATAGGTAATTAAGTGGGAACTTGGACCAGGATAGGCAGTACAAGGTATCATTAATAATGCAAGTTGTGGAGGCAGACTGTTAAGGCTGTGAGCCCAGGCTAGTCACTTCCTGATTTATAAGATGAAGGAAACACACAGGTTTTTGTGAAAATTTAGTGAAATATGAATGCATACTAGTGTCAGATACATTGTAAGTGCTGAACAGATTGTAGCCATTATTATGTCTACTTGGAATCCATGAGGAATAGGCAAAAGGGACATTGTTATAGGCAAGAGAAATCAGGGAGGCCGGGGGCCTGGTTGTTTCATTTGGTAGAGCATAAGACTCTTGATCTCAGGGTTGTGGGTTCAAGCCCCACACTGGGCATGGAGGCTACTTTAAAAAAAAAATTAAGAAAGAAAGAAAATAAATCAGGCCTTCCTCTAAGTCGGAAACTTGAACTCATCCTTTAAAGGACCAATACAGAAGAAGTGAGGGATTCCAGGTCAGAAAGCAGCTTGAGCAAAAAGTGGTGCAAACAGACTAAGTGAGGAACGCTGAGGAGACCGGTCCGACAACGGGGAAGGGGCATGTTTGTTTTAGAAAAGAATAGAGATGAAGTTGGCTCAGTATTATAGCAGGGTCTGATTATTGAGGGGAGTTTGGACTTGGAGTATTACCACCATAACTGGCACAGAGATGAAGTAGCCTACAGTGGTACCCAAAGTAGACTGAAGAAGAGAGAGACTGAGCTCTAGAAAGCCTGCTGGTCTGACAGCCCCAGTGAGGTAGGCATAGGTGGTGAGGGCCATTCCACAATAGGGACAGTGGACTGTAAAAAGGATTAGTTCATTTCTGAAGCAGTGGATAGCTTTGGTGACTTACGTCAGTATATATGAGGGCACGTGGGAGAGACCATTAAGGACCATTTGGAACTGGCTTTCTTTCAGGAGGTCCCCTGTATTCAATAGTAGCCTCAGGGCTGAGGATTTAGGAGTCTGGTAATTCTAGGATCACTCATGGGATAGAGAAGAGGGGAGTACATTTTGTTGTTGTGTTTGTTGTTTAGCAAACTAAAAGCGGCCAGAGATCCCTTTTTAACATTTCTTTGCTGAATTCAAGGGACAGGAAATAGCTGGAGAATGCAAAGAAATCCATGCCTCTCTCTCTCTTACCAAGGTAGGCTTAGTATTAGAAAGGCTTTCAGGAGCATCTGGCTGGCTCAGTTGGAAAAGCATGTGACCCTTGATCTCAGGGTTGTGAGTTTGAGCCCCACGTTAGGGTTAAAGATTACTTAAATAAATTAAATCTATTAAAAAAGGTGGGGCGGGTGCAAAGAGAGAAGGCTTTCATATCCCTCACCTCCCAAGCATACCACTTACTTAGACTATGTGATCTTGGATAAATTCTGTAATTCCTATGTGCATCTGTTTCCTCATCTATAAAACAGGGTGTTAATAGTACCTAATTCATAATGATTATGGGATTTAAATGAGTTAATACACATAAAGCACCTAGAACAGTGACTGGCAAAAAAGTAAGCACTAAGGGTTAATTATTAATACTATCATTGGTCCCTCTTTTTAAATGTGAAAACGGTGAGGAAAAGCTAGAGTATATCTATTTTGCCCAGGGCAAGTGAAGGGATGGCTTGGTTTTATGAGTGGATACTGGAGCATCTTAATTATCATAGAAAAAAATCTGGCATCAAACTATTGCAGATGACAAGTGGCTAGGTTGCTCTCAAAATTCATCATCTTTCTGTGAGAGTGCCTCAGTCTTTGCTGTATTCTTGTCCTGCCTATGCAGGTGATTTTTTATGATAGTGACTGGAACCCTACTGTGGACCAGCAGGCCATGGACAGGGCCCACCGCTTGGGGCAGACAAAGCAGGTTACTGTGTACCGGCTCATCTGTAAAGGCACCATTGAAGAACGTATTCTACAGCGAGCCAAGGAGAAGAGTGAGGTAAGCACAAGACAGAGGGAGTACTTTATTGGTGGAGAAATTGGAAAGTCCAACCACATTTACTGGGCTAAGACGTTTGCCTTTTGTTGGCCAAGAAGGGGTGAAAATTTCTTCTGAATAGAAAATAAAATCAGGGCCAGTATTAGCGTGGCTACTCCTTCCTCATTCCTTTTCCATCTAAATGGCTTCTACAGCCTAGATTGGGCTGTTGTTCATGTGGAGGCCACATCAGTCATAGCCTTAATGTTTCACATACTTTCATATTCAGGAGTCTCACTGTAGGACTCCCAATTTGTCAGCCTCTAATTTTTATGTGAAATTTGTTAGTTTCCAAAGAAATGATTATTTGGGGTTTGTTTGTGTATTTTTTTTAATCTTGATTTCAGTATTGGATCTTCTAGCTCTCAATTAGCAATCCCAAGCAAAAGAAGTTCTCATTGTTCTTTCTGTTGAACAAATAATCTGGATTATCCAGTGAGATGAATGAGAAGAAATGGGGAATCTAAGTGCCAGAGGAGCGGATTGAGAAAGATGTTGCCTTCTCTCTAGATATTTGCCATAAGGGAATGGGTACTTGGTAGTGATGTTTTGGTCTGCTTTGGTATAGATTCAACGGATGGTGATTTCCGGTGGGAACTTCAAACCAGATACCTTGAAACCCAAAGAGGTGGTTAGTCTTCTTCTAGACGATGAAGAGCTGGAGAAGAAATGTACGTACTCTAAACTGAAGCTCTCTCCTCCCTACAAAATATGTTTCTCTGGCCGCACACATCTAAATGTGGTAGAGGCCTTTGTGCCCCATGTGTAGGCAAAGCCAAAGATTGTATTTGGGGAGAAACACTTTTTATGTTAATAACTTATATTAAAACCCAAACAAGAATGTGTTATGGAATGGGACGCCTGGGTGGCTCAGTCAGTTAAGCCTCCGACTTCGGCTCAGGTCCGATCTCACGTTCGTGGGTTCGAGCCCCACGTCAGGCTCTATGCTGACAGCTAGTTCAGAGCCTAGAGCCTGCTTCCGGTTCTGTGTCTCCTTCTCTCTCTGCCCCTCCCCCTCTCATGCTCTGTCTCTCTCTGTATCAAAAATAAATAAAACATTAAAAAAAGTGTGTTATGGGGTAGAAGGCAAAATTTGCATGTATTTTAAAAGTAATATGACTTTGAATTAATTTACATTGGGAAGCTATATCCCTAGACTCCTCAGCAGTGGTGAATTTATTCTGTTCTGCCCAAAGAAATGTTTTTATGGAGAAGGTGGAGAAGCATACTTCTGTAACGCTTCTTCCATGTATTTCTGGCTTTTGAGAACAATTGGTTTCAGAATTACCTTATGAGCCCCTGAGGATTTCATAGCATGATATCAGAAAATTTGACGAAATTCCTATCTTATATTGCTCAAATTTGCCACCACCTTATAAAAGCCTTTCAGCACTCTCCAACCATACTTGGTCTCTACAGTGCAGAGATATTAAAAGGCTAAAAAGAAAAAGAATAAAGGCAAAGAAAGGCCCACAACAATTAAATCAAATAATAGTTTGAACCCAAAAAACTGTTAAGACTCCAAGAACTCTTTATCTTCTCCAAATTAAAAAAAACACCAGTTACCTACTTTAGACAGAAATCATACCTTGGAAACCAAATATCAAGAGGGTATGGCCATAGTATTTTCAGATAATGAGGATTACACTTAACACAGGTACTTCATCAGATCTTTTTAATTTTCTTGATAGTGAGGCTGCGCCAAGAAGAGAAACGGCAGCAGGAGGAAACCAACCGAGTCAAAGAGCGCAAGCGCAAGCGGGAAAAGTATGCAGAGAAGGTATCTCAAGCTTGAGGTGGCCAACAGGGACCGGCGCAGGGCAGGGTGGGGCTTACAAAAAGGCTTTGGGTACATGTCTTGTCATCTTGGCTACTGGTTGGTATCCAACTCCACCTGTAGGTAATAAGTAACAGTTCTGTGCTGATGTACATTTGGTCTGCAGAAATGAAGTCTTGGTAAACCAGTACCCTGCCCCCGCCCAGACCTGCCCTGTCTGTGGTCACATGTAATTATGGAAATCATTTGTTGGGGCTGTTGCAAAGCAGAAGGCTAAATGTGGGTAAAATGGATCAATCTTACATTATCAGATTCCATAGAATCTTAAGGCCTAAGTTGTCATTATGTTCAATCCTACCATAATTGTGCTAGTGTTCCATTCAGTATCATCTACTACTTTTAGCAAAATAAATCACTGCCCAGTCTGTTCATCTCTTTTCCTCCAATTTATGCCAAAGATTCAAGCTGGTTTTTGTTTCCCTTCTGACATTTCCCACCTAAGCCCAGTAGGCTAGCTGCTGAGTGGAATGTAAATTTCTCCCAATCTTACTCTTTATACCAGAGTATTATTTCAGTGATTTTTTTTTTTGAGAGAGAGAGAGAGAGAGAGAGCAGGGCAAGGATACAAAGTGGGCTCTGCACTGACAGGCTGAAAGCTGCAAGCTTACTGTGGGGCTCAGACTCATGAGCCCTGAGATCATTACCTGAGCCGAAATTGGATGCTCAATCGACTAAGCCACGCAGGTGCCCCTGTTTCAGTGATCTTTATTCCTAGTCTTTATTGACAAGTAAGTTAAATTGAGAACTTTAGGATTTATTCTTATCTCAGGAGTCAGCCCATTAGTTCTGACTAGGTTCCCAGAGTTACACCAAAGATTGTTGGTTCAAAACCACTTTACTATCTCCCAGAAGGTGCTTCCTAATTTTTTCTAGTGGGCCTGGCTTACCATTGGGTAAGACCTTCATCAGCCCTCGTTTAATGCCTTGTCTTGAACAAGATAGCTGCCATGAGCTTCAGACATCTTGATAGCTTCAGGCCCTCAATTCCAACAGTTGTCCATGCTTCATTCCCCTTGACGGTTTGGCTTGTCTGAACCGTATTGTCTGGCCACATGTTTAAATTTGTTTTATCTGAAGTGAAGGTTGACTTCTTCCCCTTATCCAAGTTTGTGCTGGGCCTTATGTCCCTTGTCCCTTCTTTTGTAAAATCTACACCCACAGTTGTACCTTCCACTAAGCAGAACTATTTCTGACCTGAAGGTAAGAAAGTGCTCACTTAATGTAGTACTCACTATATTTACAAAGTTGAAAAACCCAAGAACTATCTAACCCATTACTTACCACTGTTTGGAATTTAAATATCTTTAACATTCAGGAACAACATCAAAGACAAAAAGGTGGCTTTCTAATACAAGACATTATAGGGTTCTTGAGCTATTTTTTCCTCCTGCTGTAGGAGTTTTTCTTTTCTTAAAATTATGCTAGTTAAAAACAAAAAACAAAGCCTGGATGTTTACAGAGAGTCAGGTTTCTGTCATCACTTTATTTTCAAACTCAACTCTTCTTTTGGTGCCTATCTTCATGCTTTTTCCATATTTCTTGATTTGTGTGTTCCCAGAAGAAAAAGGAAGATGAATTGGATGGGAAAAGGAGAAAAGAGGGTATGAACCTAGTGATCCCATTTGTTCCCTCGGCTGATAACTCCAACCTTTCTGCTGACGGGGATGACTCCTTCATTAGCGTGGACTCAGCCATGCCCAGCCCTTTCAGTGAGGTGAGGCCCTTTTAGATGCTTTCATCATAGCAATAGAGACTGCATCCTGACTTTGTAGTGTTTGCTTCTCCTGGAGTTCTGCCTTGGGGAAGGGGGCTGCACATGGAATCCATAAGGAGAAAAGGAAATGAGAGCAAGCTGGCTTCTTTGAAGCCAAAGCAAGGGGTCTCACCCTCAGGAGTGAAGCCAGGCAGGAGAGAGAAATAGCCTGAGAATCATGTCCTCCCATGGGTACAGGGCCATGGGGTGTGGGTACCAGGAATGGTGGTGATCTCGATCTTTCTTCCTCTAGATCTCCATCAGCAGTGAACTGCACACTGGCTCTATCCCCCCTGATGAGAGCAGCAGTGATATGCTGGTCATCGTGGATGATCCAGCCTCCTCAGCCCCCCAGTCTCGAGCCACCAACTCTCCTGCTTCCATAACGGGCTCCGTTTCAGACACCGTGAATGGTGAGTGATCCTGCCGTCTTATGCAGCTTGGGCCAGGTCCTCTGCCTCAGGAGAAGCATTGGTTTGGTGCTGGCTAAAGTCCCAGCTCTGACTAAGATCAGACAGAGTTGGTCAGAGATCAGAAAATAGGCATTTTCTACTGTCTGTAAAGAAGAGTTGAGTGGAAGTAAAAAGGAAAATTTATGGGCTCATTCTTTGAGTGGCCCTGTCAACTGAAAGGGAGAAAGAACTTTATAAAGATTTCAAACTTCTTTGTTTTCTAATCAGCCCTATCTTTTATATTTCACCTTCTTTTTGTTAGTTTTTAATTAAAGTTTGCTTTTCTGGGCCTTTCCACTGTTTGTTCTGTGGGGCCCAGTGTTGTTGCTATTTCTTGAGAAGGTCTAGATTTAAATCTTGGGAGTAAAAGCTGACTCTCCAGGGCAGGAGCAAATTGAGATATACAAGTGAATCATAGAGACCCTGCTCCTGGGGTTCATTTAGTAATGAACTAGTTTTAGCTGTTTTGAATTCTGTGACTCCTTGGACCAGCCATTAAATGGGGACAGAGACCTTCCTGGAAGTCCTGAGATTCCCTAAGAGCCAGCCTTCCCTGTTAGGGGAAGACTCTGTTAAGATGTGAAGAGATGGACTTTTTTTTACCACTTGGTCCATTTGTTCCCACAGGAATTTCCATTCAGGAAATGCCAGCCGCGGGACGTGGCCACTCAGCGCGAAGCCGCGGCCGCCCCAAAGGTTCAGGAAGCACAGCCAAAGGAGCAGGGAAAGGCCGGAGCCGGAAGTCCACCGCAGGCAGTGCTGCCGCTATGGCAGGAGCCAAAGCAGGAGCTGCGGCAGCATCCGCAGCTGCCTATGCTGCATACGGGTACAACGTGTCTAAAGGTGCGGAGGCCTTTGGGCGAGGGTGAGCTGCAGGCTCCATTCTAATGAGGGCCAGTCTGGAGGGGGTCTACTGACCATTCTGCCTGGAGAGCAGGTAGGGGACCCTCAGGTGGGAAAGCTCCTTCCCAAAGGCCACCTTGGGTTCTGCTTCTGCACTGAGCAGTCCTAATTCTGCCCTTGCCCTTAAGACTTAGTACAGTTTCACCTTTGATGTGAAAATAATTATGAATTTCTGGACTGTACTATTTTAAACCATCAGAATTCTTCCTGCTTTGAGAACTCGTGTTTTCCCCGCAAGATCCACATTTCAGTGATTATGTTTCAGTAGTCCAGGCTAGCATGCTTCATGTACATGGACCCCTCTCTGGAGTGTATGGTAGAAATGAGAAGGGGAAGCTTTCCGTGGAATACATTTAACAGCAGTGCACAGCAGTATGCTTGTACTTAGTGACCAAAGAGAGGAGGCCTTCTTTGTAGTTGTAGCCTGGAACAAGGAGAAGCCATGGACCTGAATATGAAGTTGCCAAACTGTAATTCAGAAAGAAGATGGATGAGAAAGGATTGGACCCATCAGGGGTCACAAAGCAGGTCAGTCGTGCTGTGCTCAAGAGGAGCAGTAGCACTCAAGAGTAGAAAAACAGAGCAAGACCTGATGGGCACAGGCTTATGAAGTGTGTGATGGGAGGCTCTGGAAAGAGCGAGAAGGGAAGTGGCTCTAGTGAGCATGACACTTGGAGGAAGATTATAACCATAACTACTGACTGACTGACTGACATCTCTCCCCATTCACAACCTGGGCTTCATGTTTAGCTGATAGTGTTGTAGTAGGTATAGGCATTAGCTTATTAGTAAGTGTTAGCCGCCCTCCCCCTGCTTCCTCCTCCTGTAGGAATCTCTGCTTTTGTGTATTTTCTTCATTCAACAAATATGAAGTATAATAGCCTAGTTCAGCATTTCTTAACCTTTTGCCAGCTCATCACATCCTTGAAAAACAAGTCATATCAGCAGCCAAGGCTGCTGTGGTGGGGTCTCACCCACAGATGGGCAGAGCATGATACCCATCAGGCTTTCTTCTAGAGACGTGTTCTGAGAAGGGGCAGGAGGGATAAAGGAGGCAATGGGTAGAGTGTCACAAGAAAAACAACAATGCTTGGTAACTGAGAATGGACTGATTCAGAGATCTCCTGCAGCTCCACTGTATATAGGAAGAGACAGCTTTGTGCTCACTGAGCACTTAGTATGCTTTTTTAGGAAAGTAAAACCAGTCCACAAGAAACAATTGACTCACGTTAGACAGTGTGTTATCAGGTGTAAGTGGATTTGGCTCATACGAAAGAAAAAGAGTTGCACCCAGGGAACCATCACTGAAGGTGAGCAATTTTAACTGGGTCCTTGAAGGTGCAGGTCTTGGGTAGTAGAGGACATCTTGTGAAGTTAAGAAGGAAGCAGCTAATCACAAACGATGTCCCAAGGAAGAAGGAATGTGTAAGAGAATACTTAGTGCCTATGAAGTTACCCACCATCCTGCAGCCTTGGCTTCCCCACATTGTGTAATGTGTGCTCTGTCCTCGAGCACCAAGGAAACATCTTATCCTTCTGGATGAGGTGATGTGGAGAAGGCTGGGTAGGTATCATTTTTCTTTTAAAAACACATCCCTTTTACTGAAAAGACAGTTGACAAGAAAGCAAGTAAGAGGTTGTACTAAGAAGAGGTTAGCAAGGAGTGGCAGAGAGAGGGATTCTCCGCAGCCTCACCTCCAGCCCAGACTGACTAAGGTTAGGCACTAGGACAGCTCAAACAGGCCTGCTGCCTACACTCTTCTTGTCTCTTTCTCCATTCCCACAGGAATCTCGGCCAGCAGTCCTCTGCAGACGTCCCTTGTTCGGCCTGCTGGCCTTGCTGACTTTGGACCTTCAAGCGCCTCTTCTCCCTTGAGTTCCCCTTTAAGCAAAGGAAATAATGTTCCTGGGACTCCCAAGAGCCTCCATTTGACCAGCAGCCTAGCCCCAGATTCCCTGGTCCGGAAACAGGGCAAAGGCACCAACCCCTCTGGAGGACGGTAACTACCTGAACCCTCTAGCTTCCTTCAACCTTCAACCAAACTAGGGGCTAGAGTCATGGCCCTCAAGTGGTCTTTGGATGGCTTGCCCAGTGCAGCGTCTTACATCCCAGGTTAGAGGGCAGAGATGACCAGTTGCAGCAAGGGAAGGACAGGCAGGTGTCTCAAGAGGAGTGCTCTGGGGTGGCCTATAGGAAGAAGGCCCAAGGACAGAGATCGGCCCTGCAGCATCTCAGATGAACTTTACAGCCACGTCTTAAACCTCGCACTGGAGAAGGGCCTGACATAGACCCCCTTTAGATGCTCAGGCACAGTCTCCATCCCCATTCCACTCTTGGGCTCTGGCCATGTCCCTTGCAAAAGCTGTGCAAGTGCTGTGAAGAACCTTCCACAGTGGAGACCTCTCTTAGGGCTGTGATTTCCCGTAGGGCTAAGAAGGGAGGAAATCATATATCTGGCATCCTCGGTCTTTGGGCAGCTCCCCATGTCTCCAGACCCCATTTGCCAGAGTGTCAGCACTGAAGAGAAAGAACAGTGAGTGCGGGAATGTAGTGGCTTCTGAGGGTGACAGAGGCTAGAGGAGGCATGCCCGGAGGCACTTGTTTTCCCAGCATTTCCTCCCCTGTCCTGCATGGTTCACGCCAGAGAACCTTCAGGTCCCACCAGCAACTATAGCAGCAGCTTCCACCCCAGGACTCCCAGAAGCCAGTAAAGAGACCAGGAGCCACCTCAATCAGCAGGACGTCTTCACTGCCCCTCTTGCAGCTCCCCTTGCCCTTCCTGAATGCACAGTCTCCCCACCCCTGCCCTTCAGCCCCCTGCTTGGCTATATGCACTGTCTGTATTGCACTGAGAAAGGAAGGGACAGCAGGAGTGAGGCGGAGAGGATGGATAAAGGGCAGAGCTCAGCACCTACCCTCCCAGCCCTAGCCCCACCTGCCTGAGCTTGCTTCCCCTGCAGAGAGGCAAAAGGGTGGTGTTTGCATGGGAGGTGTTTCTGCCTGCCCCCCAGCCTGATGTCCCTGGTGGAGCGGGTGCTTCCGGGCGGGCCAGTCTCTAATTTGCACACCTGAAAATCGCGGAATTGAGTTTAGACAGATTGATTTTTAAAACTTTTTTTGGAGTAAGGGTGGTAGGGGAATCATTTAATTTAAATCAGTAAGATTCCTCTGCCTAAACCCAGACTCTTGTGTACAGATGCTATTTAGAGGGAATCAGAAAAATGCCAAGCCTTTTTTCTCTTTGAATGTGCTGTCTATTTTTATAACTGAACTTGTATATATGTATAAAGAGAGACACATCTTTCTTTTACTAACTGGAGAAAAAAATCTTAAATAAAATGGAGTGAGATAATTTTATGTAAATCAGGATGTCTGTGGTCTTTGCAGCTGCCTCGGGGCACAGTAGGGTTCGTGGAGGAATGTGACAGGTAAAGGAGACACAGATCCCCAACATCATTCCTGTGGTCGGAGAGGACAGGTCATCATTGGGACAAGAAGTGCTCTGTGGACATTTCCTCAGTGGCATTTTTAATCAGGCTTTGGAATTTGCCTCCAGCCATCAGAGAGGAGGTGGACCAGTGCCTACCTTTCCAATGCAAGACCTAGACTCTAAGAATCAGGCGTGAACAGCTTGGCCTGGTCCACCATCAGGGAGTTTCATGGTGGCAGTCTTAATTACCGACAGGTTCTTTCTCCAACCATAAGTGAGAGAGGGCAGTGTGTAATGTGTAAAATTTCTAACTAATAGGAACAAGTTTATGGTCCCAACTTCTAAAACTGTGGTGTGTGTACAAAAATGTATATAGAAATCCCAGAAACCAGCCCATTGGCAGTTTGAGTATACACTGTCTGTGGATCTGTTAGTGGAAATATTAACAGACTGTGAATACTGACAAACTGTGAATGGAATTTAGTGTTCTCAAAGTTAGCCGTGTTTGTAAGAATCATGAAAGAATATAGAATGAAATATGTTACAATGTTCTAAGACATCCAAGCTTTGAAAACTTAGCTCCTCAGCTGGTTAAAGAGCAAGTTCCCAGCCTAGACTGGCAGTTGCTGTTTCTCTGATTGAGCTAAAACACTGATATGCTCTTGCGTCACCTCTGAGCAGAGCTCATGGTGTTCCCAAGTGTGCTGGCCATGTGGCCTCCCGAGCATTGGCTCACCCTGCACACCCCACATCGGAGAGGGATGGCCACTGAGCAACTGCCATTCACGCAGTCACAGGGTCAGCCTTTTCTCCATCTTGTTGATCTCAAGCAGTTCTGTTATATATGCTGCCTCTTGTTTTCCCTGCTGCTACATTTGACCAACGCTTCACACAGAACAAACCAGCATCAGTTTCCCAATTAACCAGTGCTCTCTTGTCACCACTGTGGCTTCTGGTCAACAGGCCCACTAGGATGGGTCCTTTCCAGTTCTCAGCAAGGCCCCAGTGACTTTCCTGCTGGAACCTTGCCAAGGTTGGCAATGGCCACCTCTCTGTAGGCGTGACAACTCAGATTGTCTCAGATGTGGTAGGCTAGTGCCCTTGCCTGAAAAACATGTAAGTTTTGGATCGGAGACCTCTAAGTCTTCTAGGTCCCCAAACATGCTACTATACTCCCCTTTCACCCATTTTTAATCCAGTCCCTGGGGCGCCTGGGTGGCTCAGTCAGTTAGGCCTCCGACTTCGACTCAGGTCAGATCTCACCTTTGTGGGTTCGAGCCCCGCATCAGGCTCTGTGCTAACCGCTGGCTCAGAGCCTGGAGCCGTTTCTGGTTCTGTGTCTCCTCCTCTCTCTGCGCCTCCCACTCTCATGCTTTGTCTCTCTCTGTATCAAAAATAAATAAAACATTAAAAAAATTAAAAAAAAAAAAGAAATACAGCTAACATTTCATAATGAGAAACACTCACAGCCCTAATGTTCCTCCTCATCTGTCTCTCCTTTCCCTGAGGATAGATGGATGAGACTTGAACGTTAAAAGTGAAGACTCCATGCTCATTAACCAGTCCCCAAGTTATGACTCATGCTCTATCTACCCACTTTCTGAAGACTTGTACATCTTCCATGTGAGAGAGCCCAGCTCTAAGGAACCCAGGAATCCAATCCCCTAAAACGGAAAGAGTGGGGGAGGGCTCTTGCCTGCTAAAAGAAGCATCCTTCAGAGAGCCTAGAAGCCCAGGCCTTAGAGTGCAGATCTGGCATGGATCACAGTGAGGGCTGTCTCATTGGCCAGGCTCACCTTGCCACATGACCCAGCTCTGGGGACCTCAGGTAAGTGATTTTAAGATCGTGAGTCTGTATGTGCAGCCCTGGAAATGCAGGGTGTGTGTTTATGGGCTTGTTGAGGCACCCAAGACTCCGGAAACGGAGAGTACCCAAGGCTTGTTTGTGTCTGTCTGGTCCTGAGGTTGGGCTGGGCAGGAGTCAGGGCACTTCAGACTGAGCAGTGAGCTGAGTTCATACCCTTGCCCCAGTGTCTGCCAACATGTTCCATCAATAAAACCTTGCTCGCTTGCAAGTATAGTCGATATGCCCTCACCTGTGCCCCTCACAGCAGAGCATCTGTGATTAGAAACCCATCTCCTTAGCTCTTGTCAGTGCCAAACAGGGAGCTGAGGTGAGATAGTAGGTTTTAAAGCAGTCCCAAAGATTTTAAAGATCCTCAGATGTGCCTCAAGGACTGCTGTGTGTGAGGAGTAAAGCGGCATGGCCACCCAAATTAGCCAGCACAGCTCTGCTTTTACTGCCAAAGATTTTGTGTTCAACTGTAAGGAAAAAAAAGGATTTGAAACCTGAATCATCCCTTAAGGCAGAACTTCTCACATTTAATATACATAAGTCACCTTAGGATCTTGAAATGCAGATTGAGTTGTAGAATGTCCAAGGTGAGACCTGAGACTGCATTTCTACCACATCCCAGGTGATGGCCATGCTGCCAGTCCTTGGACTGCACCTGGACTAACGGGGCCTTAGAGCACGTTCCAGCACTGCCAATCCGAGTAAACTACCTTTGTTTGTATGTCGCCACCTCAGCCAGGAAACCCTGTGCAGCAAATAACAGCTTTGTTTTTTCTCTTATTCCACTTCACCCAACAGAAAGTGAAATCCTAATATTTCCAGGAAAACGTGGTCTCATCTGTGTTTTCTCAGGTGTTTCTTTTGTTTTTTTGATTTTGTTTTTTATTTTTTGTCTTTTAACTTAATGATCTCCAACACCCTTCCCCTCTGGGTAGCACCTCTGTTAAACACATTAGGTATGAGAGGTCTGGTTTGCTGTTTTCCCTCTGTCCAGTGTGGCTACTAGCAAGAGGTAGCCTCTTTTATTGCTGGCAGTCACTGGAGAGTCTGTGATCCCTAGACTCACTTATTTTCTGCTGCCTGTCTTATCATGGCCACCAGACTCTTCGGAGCCAGTTAGCTTTCTTAGCTCATTGCTAAACCCTTCTCAAGGGTGTAGGGAAATTTGGCCACTCCTCCATGCTTCTTAGAGATCCCTGGCTTGTGGTGAAGCCAAACAGTTTGGGAGGTAGCTGTGGTCAGTGCTGGCTGCCCACAAGTATCTTCACAATGCTCGTTCACACCACTTAGATGGAGAAGCTGTGTGGAGGGCAGAGTCTGTTCTAGAAAACTCAGGGCCTCTGGCTGCCTTGAAACTGTGTGCCCAGTACTTACTCTATTGTGGCAGACGGTGCTGGGAAAGACCCCTGCGTGGAGGCTCCTGAGGGCTGGGGTGGCAGGAGCTTGGGCTGCTTCAGCCCTCATGGAAATGACCCACCCGAACCCTGCAAGCATATGAGCCAAATAGTGCCAGGCCTGGGCTATGGAGATGCCAGTCTCCGGTGACAGTCACCGGGGATGGGTATAAACGGTGGAAGGAAAGGGGAGGAGGAAAGAGGACATGCCTGAGGCCTACTTCCTGGGTGTTGAGGGCTGGATGTCTCACTAATCACCAGGATCCCAGCCTCTTCCTGTGCTCCCATTTCTTCCTTGCTTCAGGTCCACAGACTTGGTGGTTCCCCTTTCCTCTCTGAAACTGCCTCCAGCAGGGGCCTGGCTGGCTCAGTCAGTAGAGCTCGACTCTTGATCTTGAGATCGTGGGTTTGAGCCCCATGTTGGATATGAAAATTAAAATTTCAAATTTTAAAACTACCACCACCCACTGTCTCATTCTATCACAATCCGCTTCCCATTTTGGCCAACTTCTAGAGGATGGACTCCTGGTTTTCTCTTAACTACTGCCAAAAATGAACCTCTTGCTTTTTTCTATGTTAAGGGTTTTCTTGCTCAGAACAAGGACACCAGGTAAAAGCAGAACTGGACATAGGAAGTCACAAAGCTCACAGAGCCTTTGGTTCCTAGTTCCTGGCACCTGGGGGAGAGAGATCAGGATTCGAGAGAGAGGCTCCCCAACTCTTTCCCTTAGGTAAGAGTTTCTTCCCCAAAGGCAGGAGAATGCGCTCCTGTGCGCACCGCTGCAGGGCCCATACTTCTGCTCTCTTCCCATGGGACTTCTGTGTCTTGGGACCCAAAGCTCAAATATGAAGGCTTGGCCCCAAAGGCTAGAGTCGCCTCTCTGGGTCCGACCTGGACTGGGGATTGGGCCGTAGCAGCCTCCCAAGGCAGAAAGCAAGCTCCTGTGAAAGTCACAGGAGACCATGGCAGTTTATCTAAGCTCCACCATTCCCAGGTGGTGATCCCCCAGAGAGCAGCTCTCTGAGAACAGCCAGGAGCATTCCAAATGTTTTACCTTCTCTGCCATCATTGCACAACCACAAACCCTTCTGTAAATCAGGCCTACCTGTGGCTGTTCCTTCTACCAGAGAAGAGAATGGGCTTCCTTCCCATTTCCCAGGTGTGGGAAGCACCTCGTTCTAAACAAGATTTAAAAAATTTTTTAATGTTTATGTATTTTTGAGAAAGAGGAAGAGACAGGATCCCAAGCAGGCTCTGCACTGCACTGACAGGGCAGAGCCCAATGCAGGGCTTAAACCCACGAACTGAAAGATTATGACCTAAACCAAAATCAGATGCTCAACCAACTGAGCCACCCAGGCACCCCTATAACTCTTTTTAATGTCACTGCTTAAGTACACCATATACACTAACCCTGTCTTAACACTTCCCAAGGCCCTGGGTCATGTGAGGATCTGGTTCCCAGGCTCACTACAAAGTGACTACCATGTGCCCAACACTAAATAGCACAATTTTTTTTCATATTTATGATTTTTTCTTATAGTTTATTGTCAAGTTGGTTTCCATAGAACACCCAGTGCTCATCCCAACAAGTGCCCTCCTCCTTGCCCGTCACCCCCCTTTCCCCTCTCCCCCACCCCCATCAACCCTCAGTTTGTTCTCAGTATTCAAAAGTCTCTCATGGTTACACTGGCACAATTCTTAAGTATACTTTGAAGAGGGCCTGAGCCACCTCACTGTTTTTGTGCCTATAAGGTAGCCCTCTCTCTCCTAACTTTTTTCAAATTCTGGGGGTCTTCTGGTTTGGAACTTCTGAACCAATGAAAAGTACTCTGAAGGAGGAATTGTGGGGTCTCCTAGGAATGATGTGCATGCCTACTGTTTGGCCTGTTTTGTGGCCCTCTGAGGGCCTCCAGCAACTGAGCTCTGGATAAACCAAGTGACTGAGATAAGCATGTTCTGGTTTTTAACCAGTTCACTAAAGCTTGCTGTCTGCATTTTTTTCTTTTTTTATTAATCTTTTTTTTTTTTAATGTTTGTTTATTTTGAGAGAGAGTTGGGAGGAGCAGGAAAGAGAGAATCCCATGCAGTCTCTGTGCTGTCAGCACAGAGCCCGACCCTGGGGATCAATCTCATGAACCTTGAGATCATGATCTGAGCTGAGATCAAGAGTCAGATGCTTAACCAACTGAGCCACCCAGGTGCCCCCCCCTTTTATTACGCTTAAAAAACAAAAAATGTACCGATTAACTTAAATGACTAGGAACAGCTCTGCCAAGAGGTCTAGGCAATAGATTGATGCAGCTCATTCTCAGAAGGCAATCTGAAGGCAATGTAAGCAAATGTAGTCTGTCACCCTAGGTTAGGGAGAGCAGGGAAAATGAAATGGGTGATCTCAAAGGCCAGTGTCATTGAACCTGATCTGATCTCCTCTCCCCTGTGCTTCATCTCTGTGAGAACAGGCTGGTCATCCATAGGGACTAATTGCAGATGTCCACTGATTCGGCCATAAATCCTCTGGCCAAATAATATCCTTGCTTACATTAGTTAGGGTAGCATACACTGCTGGAACAGAGACCCCAAAATGCAATTGTTCAAGTAAGTTATAATCCATAGTTCTTTCACATGAGTTTGAATTTATATCTCTTCTATACACTAACTGAAGGTCCCACTTTCCTTTCATCCTGTTTCTTGCCATCTCCATGCATTGTCCTCATCTGAATGGTCAGTCAGTGCTAGTTTGCAAAAATATAGGAAAGGGAAAAACTGGGGAGGAGGTTAACCTGCTGTGTTCAGGGTTAGACCTGTAAGTAGCTTCTAGCACTTTGGCTCACATTCTCAGAACAAGCTTTAGACCCAAAGACACACCTCACTGCAAAGGAAGCTGCCATATAATTTAAGAAGAAGAGAATAGATCTGAATGGACAGTGTTAGTCCTGGACACAACACTCCAAAGGAAAATGGGCAAAACCATTTATTCAAGATTTAGTTATTAAGCACTTTCTATGTGCTGGACCCTGTACATGCATAGAAAATGTATACAAACGTGGGGTGCCTGGGTGGCTCAGTCGAGTGCTGACTTCAGGTCAGGTCATGATGTCATGGTCTGTGAGTTTGAGCCCCGTTTTGGGCTCTGTGCTGACAGTTCAGAGCCTGCAGAGCCTGCTTTGGATTCTGTCTCCCTCTTTCTCTGCTCCTCACCCAGTCATACTCTGTCTCTCTCTGTTTCTCAAAAACAAATAAACATTTTTTAAAAAATTTAAAAAAAAATGTACACAGGTAAAGTGTTAATCATACTGGGAAATGTCAACCTCATTAATAAGGAAAGAAATGCAAAATAAAACAATGAGATTCTAAGCTTTTCCTATCAGATATGCTGAGGTTTTTTTATAAGTGTTTTTTAAGTTTATTTACTTATTTGAGAGAGACTGTGACAGCAGAAGCCAGGGAGGGGCAGAGAGATGGGGAGAGAGAAACCCAAGCAGGCTCCATTCTGTCAGCTTAGAGCTTGAACTCAAGAAATGTGAGATCATGACCTGAGCTGAAACTGAGAGTCAGATGCTCAACTGACTAAGCTACCCAGGTGCCTTGGCTGAGATTATTTTTAAATGACAGTTGAAGGAGTTGGGGAGGATACAAGGAAATAGGCTTTGTTTCAAATCCTGGTAGAATCAGAAGCTCGTTTGCTGTGAGATTCTGTAGTTTAAGCTTCAGGACACCTCACTTTGTATGGGCCTCCTTTGCACAGATGGCATGGGGCACTGCTTCAGCGTAGGGGAACCCTTCCGCCTTGGAAGAGGTGGTCCTGGGGCTTTTCCTCAACCTCCAGTAAAACTCTGCCATTGGCCTTCATCTAGGGTTCAGATCCCATTGTTAACCCCAAGGAGAATGATCTGAACAAGACTTTCCACGTTGATCTCAGCTTCTCAGCCAACAAGCCCCTCAGGACAGGCATTGTGGGTGGCACCAGAACAGTAAGGCGGTGGCTGACTGGACCATGGGAAACCATGTTTACTGAGATCAGTGAGCAATGCCTAGACTGAACAGGCATCTCTGAGGAAGTTACAGAGGTACCAATAGGACACCCAAACTAGCAATAAGAAAATGTATATTAAACATGCTATAAAAAAGATATTTCCTTCCTATATTTTCTATAGAAACTGCAATTGCAATATCATTATTGCAAGAAAAGGCAATCAAAGAATATGCAGCCCTTCACACCCAATAACTATAATAAAACCGATAATAACAGGTGATGAGGATGTGGAGAAATTGGAATCGTTCATTGCTGATGGTAAAGTAAAATGCTGCAGGTACTTTGGAAAACAGTTTGGCAGTTCCTGAAAAAGTGAAACATATAGTTACTATGATGGTTGATTTCATGTATCAATTTGGGCCACAGAGGTACCCTGACATTTGGCCAAACATAGTTCTGGGTGTTTCTGTGAGGGTGTTTTTGGATGCAATTGACATTTAAGTCAACAGGACTGTAAAGCAGACTGCCTTGTTCAGTAGGTGGGCCTCATTCAATCAAATGCAGGCCTGGATAGAATAAGACCCTCCCTCCAGTAAGAGAGAATTCACCCCGACTGACTGCCTTTGAACTGGAATGTTGGCTTTCTCCTGCCTTCAGACTGGAACTGAAATGTTAATTCTTCCCACTAGCTCTCACACCTACCTCCACGATTGGCTCTCCTGGATCTCCAGCTCCTGACTCATCCTGAAGATCTTGGGACTTGTCAGCTTCATATAATCACATGAGCCAGTTATGCTAAATCTTTCTTATCTATCTCTCTGTAAGTTAGTCTGTTAGATCAACAGACAGACATATTGGTTCTGCATCTCTGGAGAGCCCTAACTAATAATAGGACTTGGAAATTCCATTCCCAAGTATAAACCCAAGAGAAATGAAACAGTCACACAAAACCTATATACAAAGGTTCACAGTAGCATTATTCTTTTTTTTTTAAATTTTTTTAATGTTTTATTAATTTTTGCATGAGAGGGGGAGGGTCAGAGAGAGAAGGAGACACAGAACTGGAAGCAGGCTCCAGGCTCTAAGCTAGCCGTCAGCACAGAGCCTGACGCGGGGCTCGAACCCACGAACTTGAGATCTGACCGGAGCCGAAGTCGGAGGCTTAACCGACCGAGCCACCCAGGCGCCCCGCATTATTCTTAAATAGCAAAAAAGTAGAAACAACCCAAATGTCCATTGACTGATGCATGGGTAAATACAATGTGGTATGTCCATACAGTGCATTATTACCCAGCAATAAAAAAGAATGGAGTACTGACATACGCTACAACATGGATGAAGCTTGAAAACATGTTGTGAAAGGACCTAAATACCAAAGATCATGTATTATATGATTATGGAATTTCCAGAATAGGCAAATCTATAGAGACAGATTAGCAGTTGCCTAGAGCTGCAGGATTGGGTGTTAACAGGTAAGGGGCTTGAGCTTTCTTTTTGGGCTAAGGAAAGTGTTCCAAAGTTGACTGTAATGGTAATTGCATACCTCTGTGAGCCACTGAATTATACACTTTAAATGGTGAGTTGTGTGGTATGTGAATTACGTTTCAATAAAGCTGTAAAGCAGGGCATGGGAATGGGGGAGCTGGGAGCGATGCAGCCAAAAATATAGGGGAAAAGTGTTAGGTTGAACAACATGAAATTGCTTGTTAACTATATGGGACTTTTTTACCTACAAATATGGCAGTTTCATATGTTTCAAGCTAATGATAATTTTTGAAGTTTTTTTCAGCCTTTTTTATTAATATTTGCTTTTGTACTCAATTTTATATTTTTTTTCTAATGTTTATTTTAGAAAGAGAGTGCATGCAAGCAGGGGAGGGGCAGAGAGAGGGAGACGCAGAATCTGAAGCAGGCTCCAGGTCTGTCAGCACAGAGTCCTATGTGGCGCTCAAACTCACAAAACTGTGAGATCATGACCTGAGCCAAAGTCAGACACCTAACCAACTGAGCCACCCAGGTGCCCCTGTATTCTTTTTCTTCAAGAGAGGCTTTCCCAAATTGCTTGAGCTTTAAGCCTCACACACCCAGATCCCAGGACAGGACCATAAAGTGATAGAGCCTTATTTATATGGGACAGTTTGACCACATGTACCATGACTTTTAGAAATATCCACACCTTTTGACCCAGCCACTCCACTTTTAGGGATTTATTTTCTTTTTTTTTTCTTTTTTCTTTTTTTTCTTTTTTAATGCTTTATTTATTTTTTATTTATTTTCAGGGGATAATCAAGTTTGCTGTAGGGCAGAGCTCGTCACTTTTAACAAGCAGTCTCCTGAGTGGGGCTCTTATTAAAATGCAGACTGCAATTCAGTAGGTGTGGGGAGGTCCCTAAGATTTCTGCATTTTCAATTAGATCCTGATGATGTGGAGGCTGCTGGTTCACAGACCCCAATCTGAGTAGCCAGGCCACAGAGGACATTTTTTGGCTGTCTAGCCAGGATTTTCCCTTCTTGCTTTCGTGCAAAAACCACAGGGGTAGGCCTAACCCCCCCCACATCCCCTGCCACTGTAACCTGGGCAGGGATGGCCCAGAGCCCAGGCCCAGGGCAATCAGCCTAGTTTCCCTACTGGCCTAGCCATCTTGTCATCAATTGGCCAGGGGGGCACAGGCCCTGAACCTTGCTCCCTCTCTCCCACTCTCTTGGGTGTGAACTTGAAAGCCTGTTGCCCCAGGGGCTAAGAAGAAGCTAACCTGAGGGAGAGGCAAGAAATGAAGCAGAAGCCCTGAGGGAGTGTTGCCTGAAGCTCTCTTCTTTAACTTTTAGGTTTTGACAGTAACTCCTCTTAGGTTCAATTAAGCCCGCTTGACTGGATTTTCTATTATATGCAACTAACATAAGAGGTTCATAGCAGTATAATCAAACATTGCAAAAGACTGGAAACAACCCAAATGGAAACTAGGATTGGTTATATAAATTTTTGTACACTGATGTGGTGGAATATTAGGTGGCCATCCCCAATCATATTTTCAAAAATATTTGAGGACCTAGGAAATTCCTCACAATCTTACGTAGGCAAAAAAGTAGGATACAAGGTAGTAAAATGTGATCAATTTTGTCTTTTCACTTACCAATACATATATAATGGTTTTTTCATAGAGTAGTAAGAAGTTAGACAAGAAGGAAGTAAACATCACTGGATGGCAGAATTATAAATGAATATTTAATGCTTCCTACCATTCTATATTTTCCAAACTTCCACTGTGTTCTTTTTATATATAATTATATGTATATGTAATCTTTTTATGTATAATTATAATAAGTGCTCATAATAAAAGAAGGAAATATTTCTTAGGGAAATTCAGGAAAAAAACCTCAAAAGCACCAAGAAATACTTTCCGGGAATGAAAGCTTTCTTACAAGGTGTCTCCCTTGTAAGAGGGATAACCCTTGTATCACGGTTCACGTGATAAAACGATGACATGGTGACCGCCCCTGCACACTCATACAGTGTTTTCAAGGGGACTTTAGAGAAGCTGTACTTCAGACAAAGGCATGGGCTGCCATTTCACATACCATTGGGAGATAGTTCAAGGCAGGTATATCATCCTTTTTCATGCCCCAAATTAGATTCTAAGCATTTATAGGGCCTCTATTTCTGTTTGCAAGGCTGATGTTCTGGTTTACCTGGGCATAGAGCCAGCTTTTCCTCTGGGTAGGAAAGGGAGCCCCTGCATGGCCCAGCACCCAGACAAGTGCTCTTAACCTCTCAGGGCTGTTTCCACCATGTCTTTATGCACAGCCCCCCTGCTTTTTTTTCTTCCCAGATCTGCATTTTATTATATATTTGGGTTATTTACTTATGAATAAGTATTGAATTTGCATCGTTCAAAATCAAAAACATACAAAAGGGCATAAGAAGAAGTCTCTCTCTCATCCCATCCCCTGGCCTCCAGTTCCCCTCCCAGGAGGCAAACTATGTTGACAGTTTTTGGTGATTCCTTCCAGATATTCCTATGCTTTTTAAAAGACATGATTGTATTCATACTATGAATCTAACTTTGTATGCTTTCTTTCTCACTTAACATTATAGGGTAATGTTGAGAGAGTAGTATAAAGAAAGTAACAGTTGTAAATACTCTTCCTAGATATTCGCAGTGGCTGCAAATATGCCATCCAAGGGGATGAGCCTTCTGGTTGTCCTACTGCTGGACAGTTAGGGTTCCCCTCCCCCGCACCCACAAAAGTCCTCTGATTCTGTCCACATGAAACTACCCGCCTGGATTCAGCCAATAATTGCATTTGGTTTGGACACTGATTGGCTGGTAGCTCCCCTGGGACACAGGGCTCTGGGGTGAGGAAGAGACCCAGGGCCCAACCCAGAGGGATGAGCGGGTGGTCCCTGGCCTTCAGAGGCTGGCTGTGTGGTCCTGGCCAGCAGTGGAGATATATTTAGCTGGGTCAGAGGCTGCTGGCTGTGTCATGACCCAAAAGGACTGTGCTGTTGGTAAACAAACCAGAATGGAGTGACTTCAGCCAGCCTTTCTTCCTCCTTCCTTCCCCCAACTTGCTGGCAGGGCAAGGCCTGAGAGAGGTAGAAGAGGGCCCTGACCAGGGAGAGGGCTTACACGGAGGGAGGGAGGGGGGGCCTCATGCCAGGCACCCAGCAGCAAAGCGGCCTGTCTCACGACTCCAAGTTTGTTTTTGTCCTTTCCCCCCTTGCCTTTCTTCACCTGCTCTCCCCAACTTGCCAGAGCCTGGACAGCCCCAGATGCACTCCTGTCTTCCTCTGCCTCCTCCCCCGTTTCCCTGTCTCCCTCCACCTGGTCAGCCTGATTTGTCCTCAGTGCTCTGCGAAGTAGCAGAGTTCATTCATGTTGTCATTCATCCAGGTCAACTGATTTATCTGTTTATTTGTCCAGCAACTGTTTTTTTGAGGGCCTGAGAATAAGCCAGGCTCTGTGCTGGGCACCAAGGATATAGCGATATAAAGGGAATGGCCTTTATGGAGCTTACACTCTAGTGAGGTTAGAGACAATTCAGTACCTAATTAGGTGTCGGTGAAAAATAATAGCGTCAAATAGTGAATTAGTTTAACACTAATAATAGTGTTAAATAATAAACAATATTCACAGGGTGCTTTAAAATGTACAGTTTTTCACCAATAGTACATCTGGTCCCAAGAATGTGAGAGGCAGTAAGATTCTCCATCTGACTTCAGAGATGAAGAAATGGCAGCTGAGAGATATTCAATAACCTGGTCAGGGACTCACAGGATACATGGAGCCTGGTTCTTTTTGTCTTTTTTTTTTTTAATGTTTTATTATTTTTGATAGACAGAGCATGAGAAGGGGGAGGGGCAGAGAAAGAAGGAGACACAGAACTGGAAGCAGGCTTCAGGCTCTGAGCTAGCTGTCAGCACAGAGCCTGACGCTGGGCTCAAACCCACGAACATGAGATCATGGCCTGAGCTGAAGTCAGAAGCTTAACCAACTGAGCCACCCACGTGCCCTGGAGCCTGGTTCTTGAACCCAGTCCCTCTGGCCCCAAGCCCATGTCTGTCCTGAAAAGGGGGAGCCACTGGAACTGGATGGCAATTGTCAGCTTTTGATTTTGCATTTGCTAAGACAGAGGCCCAGAGAGAAGGAAAATGCCTTGGCTAAAACAGGGGTTAGCAGGGCCCTGGGTGGCTCAGTCAGTTAAGTGCTAGACTTCAGCTCAGGTTGGGATCTTGCAGTTTGTGAGTTCGAGCCTTACATCGGGCTCTCTGCTGTCAGTACAAGCCTGCTCCAGATCTTCTGGCCCCCTTTGTCTCTGCCCCTCCCCTGCTTGTGCTATCTCTCTCAAAAATAAATAAGCTTTCAAAAACTAAAATAAGGGGCTCCTGGATGGCTCTTCAGCTCAGGTTCTTGCAGTTAGTGGGTTCGAGCCCAACATAGGGCTCTGTGCTGACAGAGCCTGCAGTCTGCTTCAGATTCTTTGTCTCCCTCTCTGCCCATCCCCCACTCATGTGTTTGCACGCGCTCTCTCTCTCGCTCTCTCTCTCTGAGAAATAATAAAGGAATAAACTTAATAAAGTAAAACAAAACAAAACAGGGACTAGAACTTCTGGATCCCAGGTCAAGGCTTGCTTTTTGCCTTTGAACACCTGTTCAATGCTCTGACCAGGCCCTGGCATTTTCAGGGTGGGGAGTGTCATAAGAGGTCTGTCCCCTTCCCTCCCCTGCGCTCCTACCCAGTTCACCCCCTCTTGTGAGGAGACAGTCCAGAATGCCTTCCCCAGCCCCATCCTCTCCTCACCAGTGCCTGCCTCTCCAAGGCTTTCACTTAACAAATGCAACATGGGAACCTACTCTGTGCAGGCTCTGCGGGGTGCTGGAAGCAAGCGAGAAACAGTGCTATCAAAGCTGCAGGAGAAAATGTGTCTCTGACCCCTGACAGGGCCCCACAGTCAGATCTCAGCAGTCAGGTAGAGGAAGGTCAGGGAAGGCTTCCCAGAGCAGGTGACTTCTCTTGAGCCCTGAAGTCAGAGTGAGAAATTCCCCAGGCCAGGGCTAGCAGTGCAGGGACTTTCAGGGTGAGGTAACAGAGAGTGCAGGACAAGGTAAGAAATCACCCCTCATGTCACAGGCATGCTGCAGTTTTCTGTCGGGTCAGCTCCCATCTGTTCAGTGTGTGTTGTGCTCCCAGGGCTGCAAGTAGCCTGTGAGCAGGAACTGGGGCTCCCTTCCTTTGGAAACCCCCATGGGCGAAGGCCTGCTCCTGTGGACAGATGACTCAGGCACCCCACGTAAGCAGCTTGTCATCAGCTTTCATCCCCAAGGACTCACCGTCCCTCCCAGCCAGTGCCATCAGCATGTCTGACATTCCCCTGTCTTGCACCCTCCTGACCTGGCATTGGAACACTGCTGGGCCCAGGAGGGGTTGTGCCAGGCTGGAGGCTTTGACTGTAGTGGGGTGGAAGCCACAGATGGATATAGTACTGTCTGCTTTCTCACCGTCCCCACCCATCACCAGTACCCTCAGGCTATGCCTGCGAAGGCCAAGCTCCCCCTCTTGTGGAGATTGGGAACAGCGCCCCACGAGACACAGACCTCTAGCTTAGGGCCCAGAGCAGGGAGGAGGAAGCAAGGGCATAGAAGTTGCCCCCACCAGAGGCTCCTGGGTGGCTCAGTCGGTTAAGCAGCTGACTTCAGCTCAGGTCATGATCTCACGGTTTTGTGGGTTCAAGCCCCACATGACTCTGTGCTGACAGCTCAGAGCCTGGAGCCTGCTTGGGATTCTATGTCTCCCTCTCTCTCTGCCCCTCCCCCACTCATGCTGTTCCTCTCTGTCTCAATAATAAATAAAAACATAAAAACAAAATTAAAAAAAAAAGGCATTCACCTGTGATTAAAAAAAAAAGTTGCCACCACCATACATGCCATACACGCTAGCCCTTCTCCTGTATGTTTAGGGTCTGGCCTCTCTCAGACAGGAGAAGGGAGAGGGTGAGTGGCCAGGTCAGTATGGCAGTTGCCAGCGCAGGTCAGCACTGCCCCACTCAGGTACGTGCTGGGCCGATCATGCCCGGCTGGTCTGCCCTTGTCCTTGTGGTTCCCTGTCCCACATTGCTGGGCTGTGCACATAAATATTCAGATGGAATAATAAATAGCAAGGGGAGGCAGCTTGGCACTTTCCCTTGGCTATGACTTTGGAGGGTCTTTCCCTCCAAAGGGACATGTGACATTGCTTTCAGAAGGGTGTCTCATTAAACTCTATTCCTTGTAAGTCCCCTGAGTTCTGTAGGATACAAGAGGCATGGGCCAAAGTGTCAGGCAAGGAAAGCAGTGGGAGCAAAGGCTTCTTGGCCAGAAACAGCATGAGATGGGGGTGGGGATGCCATGGCAGTGCCAAGGCTGCAGGGAAGTTTATCCTGAGGGCCAGGAAGCGCTACTGAAGTTTGTTAGTGCAGAGGGTCATGGTCAGAGTTGCATCTTACATTATGGAAAATGAATATCCAGGGAGAAGGTGCAAAGTGGATCAGTTTGGACACAAAGCAATCATCTAGGGAAGGAGGACACATGTTGGGCGGGGAGGGGACATTGGAAGCCCTTAGATCCCAGAAGGTAGGAAGGTTTGAGGAAGAAGGCTGGGCCCCACATTCAAGCTTGGATGAGAGGGAAGGTTCACCCTGGGCTATACCTTACTGTTGAGCCAGTGAACCGGGAAAGGGCGGAGC
This sequence comes from Suricata suricatta, assembly GCF_006229205.1. Classification (NCBI taxonomy): domain Eukaryota; kingdom Metazoa; phylum Chordata; class Mammalia; order Carnivora; family Herpestidae; genus Suricata; species Suricata suricatta. Next base: position 81,236,024 of record NC_043708.1, on the reverse strand, counting down.
AAAGGATCAATAACATAGTTCAGAAGGGACTAAAGCTACAGAGAAAGGAGCAGAGCTTGAGAGGTGAGCCAGAGGTGCTGGGGCCAGGACTAAGGAAGAGAGACATGCACAGGCGGAAGAGGGCGTGCAGGTGCAGAGGTGCTCTCTCCCTCTTGCAGGGGAAGGAACACTGACCAGGGAGCAGCTCTGTGGCTGAACCTTCAGAATGTGTCAAGTTCTCTCTCACACCCCAGGAAATGGCCAGGCCGAGGGTAAGGGCAGGTGCAGACCTAAACCAGGAAGGGAAAGCCTGGTGGGGACTCTCCAAGGGCAAACCAGGAAAGGGCATAGGAGAGCAGCCATCCCGGGCCACTGGGTGAGAGGTGAAGGTCCAGGAATAGGAGGAAGAGAGCAAAGGGAAAGCTGTTCAGGGGCTTTGGTCAACCCCCCCTGAGGGCCAGCCAGTAAAGCAAAACTGCTCAGTCCCAGTTTCCACAGCTACTGTGCAATTTATTGTCCAACCTGAACACTTCTGAGAGTGAAAGAAAGTAATAATTATTCCAGGACAGCAGGAGTAAAGTAGGCCTATCCTTGGCAGTAGGATGTGTGGTCACTTAGCCTGGAGCATGAATCTGGTCCTTATGCTCCAACTCTAGCCCACAGGGACATCCTCCTGGTCTGCCCGGCTGGTCTGCCCTTGTCCTTGTGGTTCCTTGTGTCTGTTGCCAGCCCCTCTGGCTGGGGCTCCCCACCCCTCCTCAGAGCCAGGCTTGTGGAAAGGCAGGGTCTCTCCCATTCAAGGCCCTTCTCCCCTCACCCTCTGCTTTTCTGATGAATGAATGAATGGCTCCACCCTAGAAGGATGCACAGAGAGGCCACGTTGGGGTTCACCCATGTTCCCTACCTATCCATGAACCCCTGGCAAAACCCTGGGATCCGTAGCCTCCTCCTGATTGCCCCCCATTTCAAATGGACTGCCAAGAGGTGTTTCCACATTCCCAGTTCCTGGTTCTAGCTCAACCCTCCCCAGCCCCTGCCTGGGTACGTGGCAACAGGTACACACATGGTCTTGCAGCCTTCAAACCATCTTCCCTGACACAACACTTAAACCCAAGCCCGAACACAACACTCCAAGTAGACAAAACAAAAAGAACAAAAACAAAGACCCTTCCATGGGAGGAAAAAATGAAAAAAAAATCACTATAGAACTCAACTTCCCTACAAGATAAAGTCTAACACTTCCTCTATGAACTGACTGCAAAGTAGCTCTCAGCCTTGTCCCCAGCACTGCAAGGCTTCTTGCACGCGGACACCTACCACTAGCTCTGTGTCCCTTTCTCCCTCTCCCTGCTGGAATGCCTCCTCTCCCTGCTGGATTCCTGCAGCTTCTTTAAGGCCCTCCTAGACCTGACTACCTCTGCCCCAACCCCTGAGCTCCCAGAGTTGCCCCTTACCTGGACCAGGTGTGAGGGCACTTCTGCGCCTCCTGTCTGCCACAGTGGGAGCTTGGCCTACTGTAGACTCAGTAAACAGTTGAACTGGCTGATCCTTCCTACTCGTTCCTGGTTCTCCACAAGCGTGCCCTTGGGGATGGACAAGTTGATTCCTGAGTTCCCTACTAATTCTGAAATCCCTTAATGCTGCAGCCTAGGCCTCAGGACTCAGCCTTCACTCTATTTGAATCCTACCAACAAAAAATAAATACTTTTTCTTAATGCCCCTATACCAGAAGTCCTAAGAAATGGGCCAGGGATGCCTGTGGTCTCTCATGGGGACTGCAAGGTCAAAATTATTTTCATAGTCAAACTAAGAGGTTATTTGCCTTTTTGCTCACATTTGCTCACAAGTGTACGGTAAGGAAAACAGTTTTCCATAACTTTATGACAAGTGGATTTGCAACAGAATGAATGCGGAAACAAATGAGAACCCAGCTTCTTTCATCACGCAAAAAATTAAAAACATAAAACAATGCTGTTCTTTTCACTAAATTTGTTTGTTTTGGAAAATAGAGTCATTTTTCTTTAAAAATGTTTATTTATTTTGAGAGAATAAGCAAGCGAGGGAGGGACAATCCCAAGCAGCACCACAGGGAGCTCCAATTCCACAAACTGTGAGGTCATGACCTGAGCTGAAATCAAGAGTCAGACCCTTCACTGACTAAGCCACCCAGGTGCCCCTAAAAATACATTAACATGTAATGGATTTTTTACTTTTAATTTAATAATACACTTTAAACTTCTCCATTTTAGGGGCGCCTTGGTGGCTCAGTCGGTTGAGCCTCCGACTTCGGCTCAGGTCAGATCTCACGTTTGTGGGTTCTAGCCCCGCGTCGGGCTCTGTGCTGACAGCTCAGAGCCTGGAGCCTGCTTCCTGTTCTCTATCTCCTTCTCTCTCTGCACCTCCCCCTCTCATGCTCTGTCTCTCTCTGTATCAAAAATAAACTTTAAAAAAAAAAAACATTAAAAAAAATTAAACTTCTCCATTTTAATCTCTAACACACTAAATGTTGCCAATTGTTATATCCCAAGTAAACAAAAGCTCCTGAGATCCTGTTTGTAATTGGTAAACAAGTTCTGAGACCCCTATATCTTCCTCATACCTTCCATCACCTTCTGCTATGTCTCACAGCAATTTCTTTTTTATATTTATTTTTGAGAGAGAAAGAGAGTGAGGGAAGTAGGAGGATCTGAAGTTGGCTCTGTACTGACAGCACAGAGCCCAATGTGAGGCTCAAACTGAGTCGAAGTTGGACCTTTAACTGACTTAGTCACCCAGGCGCCCCAGCAGTCAATTTCTTGAGAGTGATATCCTTCCCTTCCAACAGGCTCCCCAGTTCTGACTGGTGGCTTCCTGCCACTCTTCCTGAAATTGCTCTCACTGAGGCCACAGAGGACCCCCTGGCATTTCATCTAATGGATGCTCCTCTTTCCTTATTGCCCTGACCACTGAGCAGCATTACCCTGCTTCTCCTCCTGTCTCTCCAGCTGCTTGCTCTCCACTCTTCATGCTTCACTCAAGCCACCAGGGCTGAGCACAGGCCCTCTTCTCTTTTCTTTCCTCTTCAAGGCTTTCAAGTACTGTCTCCATGTGTATGGCCCTCAGATCTTACTCCAGCCCACATTTCTCTCCAAATTGCAGATCCACATCCCCAGCGGCCCCCTGAACATCCATGTGGATGCTACTGCCCTACACAGGCACCCCCAGATCAAACACTCAGGCAGAGCTGATCTTTACCTCTGCCCTTCCAGACCTACAACTGTACCAGCAGCCCTGGCCATCTACCCCTCCCTCCCTCTCCCTTCAGGCAGCGGCACCCAACCCTGCCAGCCTCAAGCTCTGAACCACTCTCAGATCCATCCTACCTTCCGTTCCCACTGCCTCACCTCAGCCAGGCCCCCTTCACCCCTCCCTAGCCTGTCTTTGGTCTTCCTGCTCCAACCTGACACAGAAGTCGGGGCTCCTCTTAAGCAGTCTCTTCTCCACTCAGAATTCATAGGAGGCCCCCACCGACCCAGGAAGGGGGGCCACCTCCACAGCACAGCTACAGGATGTGGTGCTGCCACCTGTCCAGTCCGGTGTCCCATCCCCCAGGCCACTCTGTCCCAGCTGGTCTGACCTCGCTTCCACCTCTGGCACAAGCTAGTCCCTGCCTCTGTTCACCAGAGACCCCTTCTCAGGCTCAAGGCTCAACCTCATTCCCTCCCCCAGAAAGCCTTCTCTGACCCCTCCCCTTCATGTCAGGAGCCCACTCTTGGCCTCCCATCACAGCACATTTCAAGCTAAATGGTCACCATTCAGAGTCTCTTCAGGAGGAAGATTGCCTCACTGTTTTATTCCCAATGCCCAGGTCCATGTCTGGCAAGTTGCGGTTTGGTAAACCCTTGAATAAATGGCTTGAAGAATGGGAGCCCATGTTCAGCTCGCAGGCAGCCCTCCCCGCTCCCAGCTCAATAGAGAGCAGGGCTCTGCTCTGAGTACCCAAACTGCTTGTCTTGCCCTGCCCTGGCCCACGAGGTGCTCCCTGAACCTCCCTGCGCACCCCCCACCCCCACTTGCCTCCTCCTGATGTGCTGCCCTGACAAACTTCAGAAGAACTTGGCTGGACTCCATACTTCTCCCATCAATGGCCAAGACACGAGGCCACCAACATACCAGGCACAACAGCTGCCCAACTTGATCAGAGCTGACCCCGCTGGGGACACCCAGACCAATCCAGGGCACCAGCCCCAACAACTGCAGCAGCAGCAAAACATACCATGCAGCGTCCCAGTGTAAACTGATGCTCAGGTGACTAAAGGCCGCTGAGTCTTTGGAGGTCTTTGGAGGTCACTGGGCCAGTGAGACTGGGGTGCAAGCAGGCTCTTCTGCTACAAACAAGCTATCACCTGGGCCCTATACTGATTCTGCAGGCCCAGGACTAGAGGCTGAACCCACTGAGGGGTATTCTGAGATCCTGGGGCTGGGATTTGCACCCAGGGACCAAGGAGGGGAGGAGCAGCCAGAGGCAGGCAGAGTGAACAAGGAGCAGCCAAGAAGGCACCCTGGCAACTCATTCTGTTGTGAGCAAGACTCCTGGCAGGTCAGGTTAACAGAGAAGCAGCCCCAGGAGACAACAGTAAACACTCAAAATCTCCAGTAAAATCTCAAAATCACAGGGCTCCTTAGGTCCTCTGGCCACATGTCTCTGCTATCAGCACTACTGAAGTCATCACCACCCTACTCTAACTCAGGTCCTCCTTTGGCAGGAAGCCAGGGGCCTGGTCATGCGGTCAGCAAGAGGCAGCAGCTAGGGGAAGACCTGGTGCGACCTCCAAGCCTGCCAGCCTATTCGGGGCAGCTGAGAACAGGCACACAGCACCAGGTCCATGGGAGGAACACTGCCTACAAGACTGCTGAGTAGAGCCACACAGGCTGAATTCTGCACGACACTGAGATGTGAATGGTGCCCATCTGTGCTGCGCCCTTATCACTGCTCAGCTGCCCCCTCCCTGCTCAGCTGCCCCCTCCCTGGAAGAGAGGAATGGAGACAAAGAGGGAGCCCCTGCCCCTCTCATGAGCCTTCCAGGGCTTTACCATCCTACTTGCCCCAACGCCCCATATGAAGAAAGAACCACATAGCAGCACAACACAGATAATAAGGGATCAGTTTATGGGTAACAGTATGGGTCAGACTGAGAAGGTACCAGGCCTACATTGAGGAGCTTCCCAGGAATAGACCAACAGACAAGGAAACAGTGGAACAGGGAAACGAAGCCAAATGGCTGAGAGGCCCAGACAACTGTGCCTGGACTCCAGATCCAGTTCTGCCCTGGGAATGTAGGAGGAAGAGCAAGACCTGTAGGAGCCTCAGTTCTTATAAGGCCCCCTTCTCTTTAATCCCTCCTGTCCTTACCAGCAGCCTGGGATTTTTCACAGGTGGTGTATTTCCAGAGTTAGAGAACAGTTGGTCTGAGGGTGGGGAGACAGTGACCTGGGTGGTATGGGGTTAGCAGCAGCACTGGGGGGAGTCTAGTCAGGCACCGCTCAGCAGGGCCCATATGTCGAGGGCAGGCCCCCCACCCTGCCCACCACACCAACATGGTGCAATAAATAGTTTCAGTAGTAAGTCAGTGTCAGGCAGGAGAACTGGAGATTGCTGGGACAGGCAGGCGCTTAGGGAGACAAGCTCTCTACCACCCACCAAGTCCTCTCAGTGAGCTCCAGCTGCATGAAGTCTTTTGTGTGCCACAGGAGTAGGGACGTGGCTCCATGTCTACGTGGGCACTCCCTGCCGGAGCTCAACCCCTCAGACCAGCGCCAAAGCCTGCTCAGTGGGGCAGAAGCAGGGCAGCATGGTACCCACAGCGTCCACGATGGCTGCCAGGTGCTCATCCTGTGCCTGGGGCCCACAGAGCTGCATGAAGTCTGCCAGGCGTAGCAAGTACTCAAGGTTGTGGCCAGAGAAGCCGCGGCAGGCCAGGATCTGGGTTGCAATAGCCTCTTCAGGTGCAGGGCCCAGGTAACCAGGATTTTGTGGGGTGGCCACGTAAGCCAATGCCTTGAGTGGTTGGTCAGGAGTATCTTGGGGGTAGAAGGTGACTTCCTTGGTATCATAGCCACCAAGCACTGCCTCCCGCACGTTCAGGTACTTCAGAGCCTCGCTCACCTGCTCACCTTGAACCTGGTATGCCACACCCCAAGTGCAGCCCTAGGAGGAAATACGGACACCAGGGTCAGTCAAAACAGCTCCTGGCTGGTCCCACCTCAGGTCTGCGCTCTATAAGGAAAGTGGGCAGAGGACTGATGAGTCATCTAGTAGCAATACATCAAGCTCATTTTCCCTTAACAAAAACTGACAAGGTGGTCTAGCCCCAAGGAGTGTGGTTTGAGAACCAGTGGCATCATCTGTACACTTAAGGTACGTGAGTTTCAGGCCCCACCCTAGTCCGCTTAAATTGAAATCTGCATTTTAACAAGGTCTTTGGGTGATTCTTGTGAGAAGCGCTGAGCTAGACCACCCTTCTTCTCTGCCAGAGAGGCATCTCATCTAGCCTGCAGCCAAGGACGCATGAGCTCTGTCTTAGACCCTCCATGCTAGGCCCCTTGGGGTCTCTCTCTTGACTCAGGCACTTACCTCACGATCTTCAAGGAGGGTCACCACACGGCCAGGCTGAGGAAGGAACGATTTTGAAAAAGACAAGTTAGAAATCAGCTCTGCCACCAGAACTAAAGGAAACCCTATTGCCTGCTGGCCTAGGCCTCAGAGAACCCCACTCATCCGGGGGAAATGGAGAGAGGGATGCATGGCTGCAGGATATATGGCATTGGTGCAAATTGATAATCAGAAATATTCATCAACATGGTGATCCACACAGGATCACAGATTCCAGCCATCACGGTGATCTACTGAGCACAGAAATTTAAGCCACAAAGCCCAGGCACAGGATTATACACTTCCCCCACCATCACGGAGTCACCGTCTGCCCAGAGAGTCCTAGAGCAGTCGTGCCCACTACCCTGCCCGCACCTCCTGGATTCTCCTGGGCATGGTCAGATGCTCACCATCTTGTCGCTGCCCCGATGGAAGGTGTCTCCCTGCCAGAAGCGGCGGCTATAGCCGCGCACGAAACCCACACGGCTGTCACTGTAGGCGAAATCGGGCCTCCACACCAGGGAGCCGTACCCGAAAATCCACAGAGCTTGGAGGTCGCCGTCATCCCGAGGATGCCGCACGGCTGGCGAGGGGGGCGGCGAGGTCGGAGGGGTGTTCTGGATTGTGGACTCCTGCTTCATGGTGCCGGGCACAGGGACGAGCCCGGCGTCCTCCGGGGCTGGTCTCCGGCGCGGGGACGGAAGGACCAACGGACGCGCACACCTGGCCTGGCACCGCTTGGTCGCTCCAGTTGCGCGGCCCCTTCGGAGGCGCCTTTTAAATCCTCTGGCCAGGAAGGCCCCCACCTACCGCGCCAGCTGCCGCGGCGATTGGGGCGGGGCAAATCCCCTGTTGACCAATCATCTTCGTGTTTTGCTTCCCGGTTAACCGCGCCGCCCTCTGAGTGGGTAACTGAGCGACCCGCCCCGGACCCAGCTCGCCCGCTGATTGGCTCGGCTCCACCTCTGTAGCAAATCTGGCAGGAGTGATGCAACCGCGGGGGAGGTTTCCCCAGCTCTGGCATGCAGCAAGGGCACCTCGGATTGCGTCAGGCGGCGGGTAGTGGGCACCGATGGGGGTACCGGTCGTCTCTCCGGCAGCCCCTCCATAGGCTGGGTCCTTCAGGAACCAGGACCGGCGGGTCCCAAGTGGGCATCTCCCCAGCAGCCCTGCGGGTGCACCTGGTCGAGTCACTCCTACCCCAGGTAGCAAGGACTCATTACCAAGGCCGGTGCAGGGCACATCCCGCAGGAGCTCTATGGGAGGCGTAAATGCCCGTCTCTGTGGCTCCGCCTGGGAGCACATACTCTAGAGAAGCAGTCGGAGACACCTTCTGCATTCCATACAGGTGCCTCACGCGGTTGGCCCACGTGAGCAAATGGAGAAACTGAGTCACGGGGCTGGCAAGTGGTTCTGCAGAAGCTGCGAGGCTGAGTCATGCCTGGTACCGGGAGTTTGCGGGCCTCACGTGAGGGCTACGCCCAGGGCTAGATGTGGAACCCCTTGAGCCCAGGTAGGTTTGGGGTGGAGCGCTTGCAACCACCGCTGTCACTTTGGCGGTGGTGTCCAGACCTGCGGAGAGAGGCCATAAAGACAGGCCAGTTCTGCCCTTAGGCGAGAAGTGTAGTTCTGCTCAGACCTGAAACTTTTGCAACAGGGATTGTGTTCGTCCTTAGGCACAGAAATTCCAGGACCTTCAGTGAGCGGCAGGCAAGGCAGCCAAATGGAGGCTCCCAGAGGACTGTGAGCAGCTAACGGCTTTCTCTCTTGGCTGTTGGCCTCCTGATCCACGGAGGGTCTGCAGGCTCTATGGGTTGAGCCCTCTCAGCAGGGGCAAAAGGCTACTTCCCCGTTGGGGATGTCTCTGGCTGGAAAGGGGGAACAGAGGCAGCAGCAGGCTTGCCCCTACGACTGCAGAACAGGCTTGGGGAAACTGCTCATGAGGTCTGGCATGAGCCCTCTGGCAGGTGAAATGGGCAATATTCCTTCTCATTAGATTCTAATTAGATATTTAAACTAATAATTACCTGCACACTTAAAGTAGTCATTCCAAAAGTGTGTAAGATACACACAAGTGTCAGTTGCACTACAGTGTGTATAATATGAAGCTAGTTCTGTAAAAACAAAAACAGTTACACATTAATATTTGTAAAAGAAGTAATCTGGCAGAATATACCTAAACTATTAACAGAGCCTGTCACCAGAGAAGAACTTGCAGTATTAAATGTAAACGTTTATGGAAAAGTTTGTTGGTGGTTGTTGTTGTTGTTGTTATTTGTTTGTTTGTTTGTTTTTGCTTTGTTTCTTACAAGGAGCATGAATTACTTTTCCAACTGGAAAAAAATAACAGGCAAAATGGTTGTTTCTGGTCATTTCTTTCCCTTCATTCTCCATGCTCACTTTCCCCTCTTCTCCTCTACTCCCTATTCTGTCCCCTTCAGTCCATATGGCCGCCTCCTTTGCTACTAGCTTCTTCAGGAGAATATCCCCATTTCCATCTACCACCTTCTGGTAGTGAGATAGGAGGCAGGAAACTGGTACCAACATATTCCTGGAAGTATCTAAATTTGCACAAACAGTGCTTTGAAAAAGCAGCTTAGTGATACAAATGAAAAATGAAAATGTCCCTGGCCTTTCACCCAATACTTCCACTCCAGAAAATTATTCAAAATATGGGAAAAGTCATATACCTAAAGATTTTTCAATGCATTGTTATTTATTATAGCAAAACAAAAGAGAAACTACCTAAATATCCCAAAATAGCTAAATATTTAAGTAATTTATGTGATCATACAAAGAAAAATAAATATGTAACAGGAGATGATTAGTTAAATTTGATATAGACATAAAATTAAAGCTATTAGAACAGATGTATGCCTATGGTTGTGGACATGGAAACCTACCTGTGATGTATAATTCAGTGAAAAAGCAAGTTATAAAATAACCTAATATAACTGTTTTAAACTTAAAAATTCTAGTATGTATTTGCATAGAAAAAAATCCAGAAGAACACATTAAAAGTTCAGTGATTACCTCTGAATGGTAGGACTACATGAGATTTGTACTTTCTTTTTTATGTCAATTCAGATGGTCTGGGATTGTTAGAGTAAACAACTTCTTAGAAAAGAAAAAGTCAAAATAAAAGTCCATTATGAGGGGGGCCTGGTGGCTTAGTCAGTTCTCATGGTTATGAGTTCAAGCCCACATTTGGGTTCCATGCTGGGTGTGAAACCTACTTAAAAAAAATCCATTAGGAAAACAATGTAGTAAAAATGCCTAGGACTACATAGTCAGGCAAAAACGCATAATAACTATCACATGCCCTATGATTAAAACTATTAAAACAATAACAAGATACACGAGGAAGAAGATGGGGGGCATCATATACTAGGGATAGATATGTGGTGGGTGATTCTTTGTTTTTCAAGGCTTATAAAATGTAATTTTTAATAATAAAAGTTTACTTTTAAAGAGCAGGTAATGGTTTTCTGGTGGCTAAGAGGCAGAGAGTATATCGGAATTACCTGGGGAACATCTTCAAGATCAGACTTCCTCCCAACGGAACAAAGGCAAAGCCGGTTGGTGAGGTCATCAGTAAGGAACTCTTGCTCCGGGTAAGTTAGGCCCTTCCTCTTCCGTGCCCCCACAACCCCTCACCTGGCTTCTGTTTATCTGTCCCCTCTACCTCATGCCTATAACAGAAACAGTCATTTATTGAATGCTTACCATGAGATAGGTAGTTTGCTAAATGCTTTATATTCGTTCTAACTACAAACTTATTCCCTACTTTGTGAGGTAAATATCATTTCACAGGTGAGCAAACATCTCAGTGGGTTAAATAACCCACTCATGGTGATGCCACAGCAAGGCACGTCATGGAGCCTAGTTCCAAAGGCGGGTAGTCCCACTCCAGAGCCTCCTTGCTGGTAAGCTTTGGATATCCTGCTTCCTGAGAACCTGAGAGCTCCCTGAAAGCAGACTTCATCTTTTAAGTCCCCCGGGGGACCCACACTGGGCTGACTCATGGAAAGTTCTCCACATAAGTAGGTAGAAGAAGTGGAGCTTTTACTTTGAAATGGCCAGGGCACCCTGGGGGCCAGAGGAGGAGGAATCTTGCAAGACACAGGTTCAATATTGACCCTCTCAAAATAGGAATCCCCACAAAAGTTGACCCAGGGTCTTGGCCACCTTCCTGGGAACACGTCTTGCCTATTCCCATTCCTCACTTCTCCTTGCCAACATGTGTCTCCTTCCCTTCCAGTGGGACGCTCCTGGGCAGTAACCCCTCCCACTCAGCGCTGCCTCTCTAACTTCTGCAGCAGCCATCCCAACTTTCTTCTAAAATCCCCTCAGGAAGGGGCTGCAGATGTCATACCCACAGAAGTACCAGCTCATGAGAGGATCACCTCCACCTCAAAGAGTGGCACACAGATTTGCACATGAGGCGCACATGGTGGCTTCCTTTTTTGGACCTTTTCCAACTTAATCTTTTCTTAATGTTCCCCTTCAGGCAATCACTTCTCATTTCCTTCTAATCTGTTCCTTCTCACTTCTCCTTCCAGTCACCGCAATCAACTTCTGGTATCCGTGGGCACAATTATCTGGAACAAGGGAAGCTTGTGTTGAGAAGCTAGGGGTTCATAGTAACTTATTATGCTAACTGATGAGGTTGCTTTAGAAAGCTGCTGATTCCCAAGGGATGAAAATCCTTCCTAGGCATGGGCTCTAAACCCAGCTTGCCCAGATTTGAGCCCAGCTCCATCATTTACCATCAGGCTCACTGTCTTGGTTCTCCGTTTTCTCAACTGTGAAATGCGGAATAATAGTATCCACCTTGTAGGTTTTGATGAGGATAGAAAGAAATAACACCTCAGGGGTGCCTGGATGGTTCAGTCGGTTAAGGGTCTGACTGGCTCAGGTCATGATCTCTCAGTTTGTGAGCTCGAGCCTCGTGTCGGGCTCCGTGCTGACAGCTCAGAGCCTGGAGCCTGCTTCAGATTCTGTGTCTCCCTCTCTCTCTGCCCCTCCCCTGCTCCCACTCTGTCTCTCTCAAAAATAAACAAACAAACAAAAAAAAAATAGAAAGAACATCTCAGCCAGCACCTGGCATGTGTAAGTACTCAATATAGTTGGCTCCTTATTATTTTTACTACAGACTTGACACTTTCCACTTTATCCAGGATAGAACTATAGTCTACTATCGTGATTTATAGTAAGAAATATATATTGGGTCTTCCTCCTGTTCCTGGCACAGAGCTCCTAAAACCCTTGGAATTTCCTAAGTGATAAGAGTGATAAACAAGCTCATATCAACCACACCTGAGTTTAGTTAACGTGGGGGCATTTGGGGAAGTTCCTAAGAATTGAGGAGGGGCTGGTTGCCAAGGAAACCAACCATGTGATTAGAAGGTGGGCACTCTCAGCTCCAACTTCCATCCTCTGGGTAAGGGAGAGAAGGGCTAGAGATTGAGTTCAATCACCGGTGGCCAATGATCTAATCAATCAATGATTTGATTGATCACACCTATGTACTGAAGCCTCTATAAAAACCCTAAAGGCCAGGGGTGTGGCCAGTTTCTGGGTTGTTAAATTCAGGGAGCTGCTAGGGGCATGGCCTACCAAAAGAGAACTCGAAAGCTCTGGGTCCCTTCCCACGTACCTTGCCCTGTGTGTCTCTTTCATCTGGCCGTTCCTGAGTTATATCCATTTATAATAAGCCAGTAAATCTAGTAATCTGAGTTCTGTGATCCACTTCAGCAAATTAATCAAACCTGAGGAAAGGGTTGTGGGGACCTCTGCTCTGTAGTGGTTAGACGCACAAGTAACCTGGACTTGTGACTGGCATCTGAGGTGGGGGCAGTCTTGTGGGACTGATGCTGTCTCCAGGCAGATGATGTCCGGACTCAGTTAAACTGCAGCGTGTCTAGCCGGTGTGGCAGAATTGGATATGTGGAAAGCCCACAAGTCTGGTGACAGAAGTGAAGTAGTGTCATAGCAGATTACTGAGAATAGAGACGAACAGGAAGGGTTTGTTTTCTTCCCTCTACCTCTCGCTCTGACACAGTACCGAAGAACTGAGTGGGTCAGGAAAGTGGTCACAGTATTTTTGATCCAATGGAGGAAACCTCCAGTTATCTCTCCATTCTTGCCATGCAGTTCACAAATTGTTCTAGCAGATAGGGTGCTAAAGAAGTGTTTTTAAAAGGCACAACAGGTGACAGTCTGTCCTGAGCCCATTATTAATAGAACAGTTGCTTGAGCTGAGAGAGAGATTTTCTGTGTATGCTTGGAGGGGAGAGATGCTAAAATAAATGAGGGGCACCTGGATGGCTCAGCTGATTAAGTGTCTGGCTCTTGGTTTTGGGCACAACTCCTCTCACAGCTCATGTGTTGGAGCCTCTGCATCAGACTCCACACTAACAACACAGGGTCTACTTGGGATTCTCTCTCCCCGCTGGTGTGTGTGGGCTCTCTCTCTCTCTCCCTCTCTTTCTCTCTCAAATAAGCTTTAAAAATAAATGGAGGCACCTGGGTGGCTCAGTCGGTTAAGCATCCGACTTCAGTTCAGGTCAAGATCTCACAGTTTGTGGGCTTGAGTCCTGTTCTGCATCGGGCCCTGTGCTGACCACTCAGAGCCTGCAGCCTGCTTCGAATTCTGTGTCTTCCTCTCTTTCTGCCCCTCCCCCACTCACACTCTGTCTCTCTCAAAAACAAACATTAAAAAAAATTTTTTAAATAAATGAATAAAATCCACAATCTATAAGGGGCTACACCTCACTTCTGGAAGATAAGTGTGTCCTCACTTGGCCCATGTGCAGGGACAAGGTCCTGTCAACACTGGCAAAAGGATGGGAAGAAGGAATAGCTGAATCCCTCAAAACAGTCTGCCTCAGAAGAGGGAGAAAAGACAGCTGTTGTGCTGGTTATGCCAGCTGGATCCAAGGCCAAGCGGGGAAGCCTACTTGGTCCCCCGTCCACAAAAGCAGGGACTGGAAGGATTCCCCTTTCCTGTGTTCTGACAGAAGGGTGCATAGGATGGTGGGGAAGCCTGGCTTCGCTTCTAGCTTCTAAGGAGGGAGGAAGACACAGCTGACAGGGCACCCAGGTGTGGCCAGCGTTCCAATTATTCAGACCTCGGCCTAGACCACCTGGAAGGGGAGGGGCCAGGGCTCCAGCAGAGGGCTGAGACTCTTTCCCAATTCCAAGCAGTGGGGAAGGTGCCTTTTGCAGGAAGTGGCTGGATGCAGGGCTGAGGAGAACGGCAGCAATGTGGAGCATTTCAGTGGAGTGGCAGTGATGCTGACTGAGGAGGCTCATGGGGTCAGAGTCGAATGTCAGACCCCACAGAAATGCTGCAGTGTGGCTTAAGAGAAACTCTAGAAAAACAGTTTGTGTGGAGAAGTATATGACTCAGGCCCACAGAGAGCCAAGAGAGTAAAGCCGCTTAAATGAGAGCAGCTGAGACACTATCCCCCATGAGCCTGTTGCAAATGGGAAGGAGATTCCAGAACCTTTTAGAAAGAGGAGGAAGCAGAGATAAACAGAGTCACTAGGAGGACGGGACTGGCCTGAGGTCTGCCAGTGTGGGCAAGGGACAGCAATTCTTGGACAAGCCAAGTGGCACGCACCTGTCTGCTAATCCCCATGGCTTGCTTTGCCTCCAAACTGAGCAAGGAAGCAGGAGCACTGGAGACAGGCTGGTCATGCCTGGCAGGGCTTTGGCTCTGCCCTGCAGGGGGTGCCATGACACAGGCCAGGCTCCTGCCCAGAGCTGACTTGTTGCTAAATCCAGACTCTGGAGATGCTAGTTACCTTGTGTCTGCTGTAGCTTTGCCTGTCTTTTTGGACCCTGAATTGTGGACTCAGGGTCTTTGGGCATTAAGGCAACAGGCTGAGTCTGCTCTTGGCCAGAGCGTTAGAAGTGGTGCAGGGCCCCAGAGGTCAGGGAAAAGGCGTCAAAAGACACTTGTAACACATCTCCAAGGGAAAGAGGACAATTGAGGACTTGGGGTCGTGCTATGCCTTCCCAGAGCCAGGTTCCTCTTCCCCTATTCCCACATTAGAGGCTGACCTAAACTAGTAGTGTTCTTAAAGACAGGGACACATCAGGAAGTGGAGATACACCTGGTGGATACACACCAGGTGGTGATAATCTTGGATCTCAGCCACTACTGCTGGGACTATCCAGCCAGACTCCAAGCTCCTTTCTAGCCCACTGCCCATCCTGTGGACTGGGAGGGTGGAAACTCCAGAAAATGGTTGTTGGCATAAGCTTGAGAAGGATTAACCAACCACTAGGGAACTCGTTGCTGACAAATATTTTCATCCCAATCTCATAGTAATGTGCAAGAGGTATTAGCATCCTCTGAGAGGTTAGAGATAACTGGATAGCTAGCTTCCTTGGGCAAAGACGATGTTTTATCGCCAATGACTGCCTTATAAAAGGTGCTCAATCAGTGTGGAAGGAATGCAGAAATGTATCCCGGGTCACCTGACAATGAGAGGTGCTGCTGCAAAGGAGTTTCAGCCTCCCAACTCAGACCCGGCGCCCTTTCCAGCCTGTCCCTACTGCCTAGCATTCAGGGTGCCTGAGGGGCGGGGGTGGCTGGAGGACTGAGGACTGGGAGATGGTGCGGGGAGCTGGCTGTACGCGAAAGGTGTATTTAGGGATGGCACTGCACTGAACTCTCTCTTCAGTTTACTCCCTCGGGGTTGGGTCCTGTAGGAAACTCCGCGCCACAGAGACGAAAACTAAACTCGTGGCCGCTGCCCCGTCCCGCGGCCCGGCCCGTCCGGCCCCAGGACGGAGAAGGGCTGACCTCCGAGCCTCGGTGGGGACCGCTGCCCCCAACCGTGCGCAGCCCCACTGGCCGCGCAGCGCCCTCTGGTGCAGAGCAGCGGGGACCCGGCCGTCCCGCCGGCAGGCCCGCCAGCGACACCGGCTTCCCGCGGCC